>NC_057802.1:296160148-296460148 GCF_018294505.1 Triticum aestivum | reverse complement strand
TTGGTCTTGGTAAGGTGGCCATATCAAATGATATCTCCATTCAAAATGTTATGCTCGTTGAATCTCTTGGTTACAATCTTCTTTCCGTATCCAGACTTGCTGAATTTGGTTTCAATGTCTTATTTACCGAAGTAGATTGCCAAGTGTTTTGTCGAGATAATCATAATATGGTCTTTACCGGCATTCAAAGAGGTGATCCATACATTGTTGATTTCATAAGAAAGCCCAACCTTGTACTTGTTTAATTGCTAAATCTTCTAAGGGATGGTTATGGCATAGAAGGTTAGGTCATGTTGGCATGCGAAATCTGGAAGCTTATTAAAGGTGATCATATCCTTTGTGTTAAAGATGTTATATTTGACAAGGATAGACTTTGTAGTGCTTTCCAAGCAGGAAAACAAGTTGGAGGAAGTCATCCCATGAAGAAAATCATGACCACGAGAAGACCACTTTAGCTACTTCACATGGATCTCTTCGGTCCCAATGCTTATAAGAGCCTTGGCGGTAACTCTTTCGGTTTGGTCATTGTTGATGATTTTTCAAGATTTACGTGGGTGTTCTTTCTTGATGCAAAATGGAGTTGTTGAGAAGAAGAACCGGACACTTATTGAGATGGCAAGAACGATGCTTAATGAACACAAGACACCAAGACACTTTTGGGCGGAAGCGGTTGAGACAGCTTGTCATGCTACAAATCAACTATATCTTCACAAGCTCCTTGACAAAATGGCATACGAGCTACTCGCCGGTAACAAACCCCAAGTTGGATACTTTCGAGTATTTGGCTCAAAGTGTTACATTCTTGATAAGCATCATCATTCAAAATTTTCTACTAAATCTCATGAAGGTTTTCTACTCGGTTACGGCTCAAACTCTCACACTTACCGTGTCTACAACAATTTCACCCGAAAGGTTGAAGAGACGATAGATGTGAAGTTTGATAAATCTAACGGCTCGCAAGTAGAGAAACTGCCAATTGATGAAGGAGACAAAGATCCCTTGGAAGCAATTCAAGATTTGTCTATCGGCAAAATTCGCCCAACGGAGGTGAAGGAGACACCTATACAGCGAGCTGCTATACAAACGGTTTTTAACCCCTTCCCGCGACGGCATTTTAAACCGTCGCCTAGTGAGTGTGGGCGATAGGGGGTCCTTCCCACATGACCAAGAAACCATCGGGGATAGGTAGTAGGAATGCATACGTTTTGCATAACTAAGCGTATGCGATGCGGGCATCTATCCCAAATGTGGTTCTTCACATAACTGTTTGTGATATATCGAATATCCCAAACGCTCCATCTTTGCTACTCGTGTGTGCTGGCATTACCATTGCACACTCTATTATGTGGTGTAACGTTTACGATGCGCACTCCATCACAAACAGTTCATGATTGCCAAGCATGTGCGATCAGGAGACTATCACACACATTCACTTCTCTCGAACCATATGTGATCTGTAATTAAGAAGATTACCTAATCATCATAAGAGTGTCGGATAGGATTACGAAACGTCGGACCATCGCACCAGTGTCATACAGGATAACTATCGCACACGCTATTATGTGGTGCAACATTTACGATGCCTACGACATCTGAAACAGTTCATGATTCTAAACCGTGTACGATAAGGCGACTATCACAAACATTTAGTTTGCTCGCACCGTTTGTGATATTGTCTGCCATCACACACGCTTCACAAACGGCAACTGTGTGCATGGTTGCACACATTTCCTGTCTGCAAACCGTCTCAGAAGTACATGTATCTCTACTCTTATAAAAACAGAGTTGGTGATGATGGTGTGCCCGCCATCCTGCAATATAGGTCGTCCGATTTATATCTGATGGATAGGAAGGAAACTGTGGCAATTTTGCAAAAAGATACACACACCCTGCTACTTCTTGAGCTTGCGTTGGTTTTTCCCTTGAAGAGGAAAGGATGATGCAGAAAAGTAGGGATAAGTATTTCCCTTAGTTAAGAACCAAGGTATCAATCCAGTACGAGATACAAGCAAGTCCCTAATCTATGCACCTGCACAAACAATCAAACACTTGCACCCAACGCGATAAAGGGGTTGTCAATCCCTTCACGGTCACTTGCAAAGGTGAGATCTGATAGAGATAGATATAAAAGATTACTAAAATGTAAACAAAATAAAAGTAAATAAATTGCAATGAGATATTTTTGGGTTTTTTGGTTTATAGATCTGAAGATATATAATGGAAAATAGACCCGGGGCCATAGGTTTCACTAGAGGCTTCTCTCTTGAAGGCAAATAATACGGTGGGTGAACAAATTACTGTCGAGCAATTGATACAAAAGCGCAAAGTTATGACGATATCCAAGGCAATGATTATGAATATAGGCATCACATCCGTGTCAAGTAGACCAACTCTTGCCCGCATCTACTACTATTACTCCACACATCGACCGCTATCCAGCATGCATCTAGAGTATTAAGTTCATAAGAACGGAGTAACGCCTTAAGCAAGATGACATGATGTAGAGGGATAAACTCAAGCAATATGATGAAAACTCCATCTTTTTTACCCTTGATGGCAATAATACAAATACGTGCGTCGCTATCCCTACTTTGTCACTGGGTCAGGACACCGCAAGATTGAACCCAAAACTAAGCACCTCTCCCATTGCAAGAAAAACCAATCTAGTTGGCCAAACCAAACCGATAATTCGAAGAGAAATACAAAGATATCAAATCATGCATATAAGAATTCAGAGAAGATTTAAATAATATTCATAGATAAGCTGATCATAAATCCACAATTCATCGGATCTTGACAAACACACCACAAAAGAAGATTACATCGGATAGATGTCCAACAATATCGAGGAGAACATGGTATTAAGGATCAAAGAGAGAGAAGAAGCCATCTAACTACTTGCTATGGACCCGTAGGTCTGTGGTAAACTACTCACGCTTCATCGGAAGGGCAATAGAGTTGATATAGAAGCCCTCCATGATCGAATTCCCCTCCGGCAGGGTGCCGGAAAAGGTCCCAAGATGGGATCTTGTGGGTACAGAAGGTTACGACGGTGGAAAAGTATTTTTGTGGACGCTTCTGGTCGTCTAGGAATACTTTGGAATTTATGGGCCAAAGATTAGGGTTAGAGGAGCTCTGAGGGACCCACAAGCCAGGGGGCGCCCCCCTAGGGCGCGCCCTAAGGGCTTGTGGAGCCCTCAGGACTCTTCTGCCTTCGTCTCCAAATCCTACGTGTGTCTTCTGGTCCAAGAAAAATCATCGTAAAGTTTTATTCCGTTTGGACTCCGTTTGATATTCTTTTTTTGTAAAACTCAAAAACAAGGAAAAAACATAAACTGGCACTAGGCTCTGGGTTAATAAGTTAGTCCCAAATATAATATAAAATAGCATATTAATGCATATAAAACATCCAAAATAGATAATATAATAGAATGAAACAATAAAAAATTATAGATACGTTGGAGACGTATCAAGCATCCCCAAGCTTAATTCATGCTCGTCCTCGAGTAGGTAAATAATTAAAACAATTTTTTTGATGTGGAATGCTACCTAACTTATTTATCCATGTCATTTTATTTATTGTGGCATGAATATTCAGATCCATAAGATTCAAAACAAAAGTTTAATATTGACATAAAAACAATAATACTTCAAGCATACTAATAAAGACATCGTGTGTTCTCAAAATAACATGGTCAAATAAAGTTATCCCTACAAAAATCATATAGGCTGGCTATGCTCCATGTTCATCACACAAAGTATTAAATCAAGCACCATCCCGATTACAAGCCAAGCAATTGTTTCATACTTTTGACGTTCTCAAACTTTTTCAACTTCGACGCAATACATGAGCGTGAGCCATGGATATAGCACTATAGGTGGAATATTGTGGAGAAGACAAAAAGAAGGAGATAGTCTCACATCAACTAGGCGTATCAACGGGCTATGGAGATGCCCATTCATAGATATCAATGTGAGTGAGTAGGGATTGCCATGCAACGGATGCACTAGAGCTATAAGTTTATGAAAGCTCAAAAAGAAACTAAGTGGTGTGCATCCAACTCGCTTGCTCACGAAGACCTAGGGCAATCTGAGGAAGCCCATCATTGGAATATACAAGCCAAGTTCTATAATGAAAAATTCACTAGTATATGAAAGTGACAACATAGGAGACTCTCTATCATGAAGATCATGGTGCTACTTTGAAGCACAAGTGTGGAAAAAGGATAGTAGCATTGCCCTTCTCTCTTTTCTCTCATTTTTCTCTTCTTTTGGTGAGCTTATTTGTCCTCTTTTATTTTTGTAAATTCTGGAGACTCATCCCAACTTGTGAGGGAATCATAGCTTCCATCATCGTTTCCTCACATGGGACAATGCTCTAATAGTGATGATCATCACACTTTTATTTACTTACAACTCAAGAATTACAACTTGATACCTAGAACAAAATATGACTCTATATGAATGCCCCCGGCAGTGCACCGGGATGTGCAATGATCTAGCGTAGCAAATGACAGCAAAAAATGGACAAGCCATGAAAACATCATGCTAGCTATCTTACGATCATGCAAAGCAATATGACAATGATGGTGCGTGTCATAATAAACAGAACGGTGGAAGTTGCACGGCAATATATCTCGGAATGGCTATGGAAATGCCATAATAGGTAGGTATGGTGGTTGTTTTGAGGAAGGGTAAATGGTGGGTTTAATGCAACAGCGAAGGTTGTGCGGTACTAGAGAGGCTAGCAATGGTGGAACGGTGAGAGTGCCTATAATCCATGGACTCAACATTAGTCATAAAGAACTCACATACTTATTGCAAAAATTTATTAGTTATCAAAACAAAGTACTACACGCATGCTCCTAGGGGGATAGATTGGTAGGAAAAGACCATCGCTCGTCCCCGACCGCCACTCATAAGGAAGACAATCAATAAATAGATCATGCTCTCACTTCATCACATAACGGATCACCATACGCTCATGCCACGTGAATCACAAACTTTAACACAAGTATTTGTACCAATCCACAATTACTCACTAGCATGACTCTAATATCACCATCTTTATATGTCAAAACAATCATAAGGAATCAAACTTCTCATAGTATTCAATGCACGTTATATGAAAGTTTTTATTATATCCCTCTTGGATGCCCATCTTATGAGGACTAAATTCATAACCAAAGCAAACTACCATGCTGTTTTAGAGAGACTCTCAAAATAATATAAGTGAATCATGAGAGTTCAACAATTTCTATAAAATAAAAGCCACCGTCGTGCTCTAAAAAGATATAAGTGAAGCACTAGAGCAAATTGCCTAGCTAAAAATATATAAGTGAAGCACTAGAGCAAATTGCCTACCTCAAAATATATAAGTGAAGCACATAGAGTATTCTAATAAATTCACGATTCATGCGTGTATCTCTCAAAAGGTGTGTATAGAAAGGATGATTGTGGCAAACTAAAAAGCAAAGACTCATATCATACAAGACGCTCCAAGCAAAACACATATCATGTGGTGAATAATAATATAGCCTCAAGTAAATTTACCGATAGACGAAGACGAAAGAGGGGATGCCATCCGGGGCATCCCCAAGCTTAGATGCTTGGTTTTCCTTGAATATTACCTTGGGGTGCCTTGGAAAGCCCCAATATTAGGCTCTTGCCACTCCTTATTCCATAGTCCATCAAATCTTTACCCAAAACTTGAAAACTTCACAACACAAAACTCAACAGAAAACTCATGAGATCCGTTAGTATAAGAAAATAAATCATCACTTTTGGTACTGTTGTGAACTCATTATTTATTTATATTGGTGTAATATCTACTGTATTCCAACTTCTCCATGGTTCATACCCCCCGATACTACCCATAGATTCATCAAAATAAGCAAACAACACAAAGAAAACAGAATCTGTCAAAAATAGAACAGTCTGTAGCAATATGGAAACTTCGAATACTTATGTAACTCCAAAAATTCTGAAAAATTAGGGAAACCGGTTAAATTTGTATATCAATCTTGTGTGAAAAGAATCAGGATTTTATCACGCTTATGTAAAAAATGAAAATTATTTTATTAGGCACAAAAGTTTCCGTTTTTCAGAAAGATCAAATCAACTATCACCGTAAGCCATCCCAAAGGTCTTACTTGGCACAAACACTAAATTAAAACACCAAAGCACATCTAACCAGAGGCTAGACGATAAAACTTATTCAAAAACAGAAACAAAAAAGCAAGAACAAAAATAAAATTGGGTTGCCTCCCAACAAGCGCTATTGTTTAACGCCCCTAGCTAGGCATAGAACATAGATCTAGGTATTGTCATCTTTGGTATGCAATCCATAAGTAGCCCTCATAATAGATGCATATGACAACTTAATTTTCTTTCTAGTAAAGTGTTCCATGCCCTTCCTTAATAGAAATTGAAATCTAATGTTTCCTTCTTTCATATCAATAATTGGACCAATCGTTCGAAGGAAAGGTCTACCAAGAATAATAGGATGTGTGGGATTGCGATCTATATCAAGCACAATAAAATCTACGGGCACATAATTCCTATTTGAAACAATAAGAACATAGTTAATCCTTCCCATATTTTTTTAATAGTGGAATCCGCAAGATGCAAACTTAAAGAACAATCATCAAATTCACGGAAACCTAGCACATCACATAAAGTTTTCGGAATCATGGAAACCCTAGCACCCAAATCACATAAAGCATGGCACTCATAATCCTTAATTTTAATCTTAATTGTAGGTTCCCACTCATCATAAATCTTTCTAGGGATATAAACTTCCAACTCAAGTTTTTCTTCAAAAGATTTCATCATGGCATCAATGATATGTTTAGTAAAAGCTTTATTTTGATTATAAGCATGAGGAGAATTAAACATGGATTGCAACAGGGAAATACAATCTATCAAAGAAAAATTATCATAATTAAAATCCTTGAGATCCAAAAGAGTGGGTTCATTGCTACTTAAAGTTTTGACCTCTCCAATCCCACTTTTATCAATTTTTGCATCAGGATCTTTAAACTCCGAATCATTGGGATGCCTTTTAACTAAAGTTGACTCATATCTAGTACCATATTTATCAAGATTTATATTAGAAAACAAAGATTCAATAGGAGTCACATCAATCACTTTAAGATCTTCATCATTATTTTCAGAAAAACTAGAAGAACATGCTTTTACAAACCAATCTCGCTTAGCACGCATCCTAGCGGTTCTTTCTGTGCGCCCATCAATAGAAATTTTAATAGATTTCAGAGATTCATTAATATCATGCTTGGGTGGAATAGATCTAATTTTCAAAGAATCAATCTCAAGAGAAATTCTATCCACGTTCCTAGCCAAATCATCAATCTTAAGCAATTTTTCTTCAACCATAGCATTCAAATTGTTTTGAGAACTAATAAATTATTTAATATTGTTCTAAAGATTAGAGGGAATATTATTAAAATTTCCATAAGAATTGTTGTATGAATTACCATAATTATTAGAAAAATTACTAGGAAACAACCTAGGGTTGAAATTACCTCTATACGCATTATTACCAAAATTGTTCCTACCAACAAAATTCACATCCATAGATTCATTATTATTCTCAATCAAAGTAGACAAATGCATATCATTAGGATCAATAGGAGCACTCTTACTAGCAAAAAAATTCATAAGTTCATCCATCTTTCCACTCAAAACATTATTTTCTTCAATCGCATGCACTTTTTTACAAGTAGAGGATCTTTCGGTATGCCATTGAGAGTAATAGACATGATATTATATAGGAGTTTAGTAGCTTAGCCTAATGTGATTTCCATAAAAGTACCTCCCGCGATGAATCTAAAAGATTTCTGGAAGCAAAATTCAATCTGGCATAATTTTTTTGTATGATCATCCATAAACTTAAACCATGAGTAGGGCAACTTCTTACCATCAATTTCATCCTCTCCCAAGACTGTGCAACATGTTCATGATCAAGTTGCTTAAAATTCATTATATCGTTCCTAAGGGAGATGATCTTAGCGGGACGAAAATACTTGGAAATAAAAGCATCTTTACACTTATTCCATGAATCAATACTATTTTTAGGCAAAGATGAAAACCAGTCTTAGCACGATCTCGTAGTGAGAACGAAAATAGCTTCAATCTAACAATATCATTATCCACACCTTTGTTCTTTTGCATATCACACAACTCAACGAAAGTATTTAGATGGGATGCGGCATCTTCATTAGGAAGGCCGGAAAATTGTTCCTTCATAACAAGATTTAGTAAAGCAGCATTAATTTCATAAGATTCCGCACTAGTGGCGGGAGAAATCGGAGTACTAATAAAAATCATTATTATTAGTATTGGAAAAATCACACAACTAGGTATTCTCTTGAGTCATCATGACAAAGCAAGCAATCTAGCACATGAGCTACAAAAAAGCAAACGAAAAGACGAACGGAAGAAGGGCGAATATAAAGGCCAATCTTTTTGTATTTTTCTGAAAACATCTTAGAAGTGGGGGAGAGGAAAACGAGAGGCAAATGGAAAATAATGTAATGCAAATGAGAGTTTATGATGGGTACTTGGTAGGCTTGATGTAGATCTTCCCCGACAACGGCGCCAGAAATTCTTCCTGCTACTTCTTGAGCTTGCGTTGGTTTTCCCTTAAAGAGGAAAGGGTGATGCAGCAAAGTAGAGATAAGTATTTCCCTCGGCTAAGAACCAAGGTATCAATCCAGTAAGAGATACAAGCAAGTCCCCAATCCATGCACCTGCACAAACAATCAAACACTTGCACCCAACACGATAAAGGGGTTGTCAATCCCTTCACGGTCACTTGCAAAGGTGAGATCTGATAGAGATAGATATAAAACTGTCACAACCCTAGATTCATGACTGTAAATAGTTGCATCAGTGAGCATGCATCATGTTTAAATTCAAAGGAAATTTGAATTGGGGATGACCAAGCCCTGGCACTAAATCAATTCAACTAGGTTCAAGTTTAAATCTTTCAATAAACCCAGAATGCCCTTTAGAAAAGTTCATGATTTTTGATAAAGGTGAAAACCTCTGCCAAAAATGATGCACATATTTTTAGGCCATTCTGGTTATTTGAATTAACTCATATTGTATTTGAATTGGGGCATTTAAATACTATAAATATTTTAAATGCTCCAACAATTTTGGATTTAGTTGAGGGCCTCTGGAATAATTCATTTAGTGCCCACAACTATTTTTCAGAATTTTTAAAAGCAATTTGGTTTGAAAAACCAAATTAAAACAAAATTGCATAAATAGAAAACAGAACAAAACTAGAAGACAGAGCGGAGAAAGCACTTACCTGGCGCTTACCTGGCCTGGCCCAGCACGGCCCAACCCACTGGCCTGGTGCCAGTCATCGCCTACCTCTGCCAGTAGGCAGAGGAGGGACACCGCGACACCGCCGAGCTCGCCATGCCTCCTCCTGCTTGCCGCCGACCGCTTGGAGCTGGCTGGAGACGCCACGCACCCCCTGGAACCCCCTCGCTCACCTCCTCAACCCATCCCCTTCCCTGGCTCTCTCCCGAACACACCCGAGCGCCGCCATCACTACCGCTCGCCGTAGCCACGGCCACAGGCCCTCCCTCGCCTCACCGACGTGTCCATGGCCTCCGCCTCGACGCCCTCGTCCTCCCCATCGACCCACTCGACGCCAGACGCCTCAAAACACCGTCCCCGACCTCTTCTTCATCGTCGGCCGCCGTGGATCCCCATCGTCGAATCGTCGCCGTCCGGCCTTCCCCGAGCCCGCTTCGACGCCTGCTGCAACCGCCGTGAGCCACCGAACCGTTTTCCCCTCTCCGTTCTTGCTCTCGTGTGCCGTAGCCACCGCACCTTGCTCGCGACATTATCATATACGTGAGCCAAAAGGCGCAAACGGTCCCGGGCCATGGTAAGGCGACACCCGTGGGAATACCGTGCGTGAGGCCGCAAAGTGATATGAGGTGTTACAGGCTAGATTGGTGTGACTTAGAATCGGGGTCCTGACAGCTTTGGTATCAGAGCCTGACTGCCTGTAGGATTACCAAGCCAAACTGGTCGAAGTTGAGTCTAGAAATGCTTTAGTTATATAAGGGAATTGATTGTGGAAGGGAACGTAAGGCTCTTTTTACTCCTTATACCTTATGCCCTTCTGATCTGAGTCAACCTTTTTTTTCCTACGGGGATTAAGAACTAGGCCTTCTCATCTATCTATCAGGATGACGTGTTACTAATAAAGGTGCACTACGGGTATCTCCGAAAGTGTCTGTTGGGTTGGCACGAATCGAGACTGGGATTTGTCACTCCGTATGACGGAGAGGTATCTCTGGGCCCACTCGGTAATGCATCATCATAATGAGCTCAATGTGACCAAGTGTTTGGTCACGGGATCATGCATTACGGTACGAGTAAAGTGACTTGCCGGTAACGAGATTGAACAAGGTATTGGGATACCGACGATCGAATCTCGGGCAAGTAACGTACCGATTGACAAAGGGAATTGTATACGGGATTGATTGAATCCTCGGCATCGTGGTTCATCCGATGAGATCATCGTGGAACATGTGGGAGCCAACATGGGTATCCAGATCCCGCTGTTGGTTATTGACCGGAGAGTCGTCTCGGTCATGTCTGCATTTCTCCCGAACCCGTAGGGTCTACACACTTAAGGTTCGGTGACACTAGGGTTGTAGAGATACTAGTATGCGGTAACCCGAAAGTTGTTAGGAGTCCCGGATGAGATCCCGGACGTTACGAGGAGTTCCGGAATGGTCCAGAGGTGAAGAATTATATATAGGAAGTCCAGTTTCGGCCACCGGGAAAGTTTCGGGGGTCACCGGTATTGTACCGGGACCACCGGAAGGGTCCCGGGGGTCCACCGGGTGGGGCCACCTATCCTGGAGGGCCCCATGGGCTAAATTAGGGAAGGGAACCAGCCCCTGGTGGGCTGGTGCGCCCCCCTTGGGCCTCCCCTGCGCCTAGGGTTGGAAACCCTAGGGGTGGGGGGGGCGCACCACTTGACTTGGGGGGCAAGTTCCCCCCTTGGCCGCCGCCCCCCCTTGAGATGGATCTCTGGGGGCTGGCGCCCCCCTGGACCCCTATATAAAGTGGGGGGGAGGGAGGGCAGCCGCACCCAAGCCCCTGGCGCCTCCCTCTCCCTCCCGTGACACCTCTCCCTCTCGCTGAGCTTGGCGAAGCCCTGCCGAGATCCCCGCTACTTCCACCACCACGCCGTCGTGCTGCTGGATCTCCATCAACCTCTCCCTCCCCCTTGCTGGATCAAGAAGGAGGAGACGTCTTCCCAACCGTACGTGTGTTGAACGCGGAGGTGCCGTCCGTTCGGCACTAGGTCATCGGTGATTTGGATCACGACGAGTGCGACTCCATCAACCCCGTTCACTTGAACGCTTCCGCTCGCGATCTACAAGGGTATGTAGATGCACTCTTTTCCCTCTCGTTGCTAGAAGACTCCATAGACTGTTCTTGGTGATGCGTAGATAATTTTTAATTTCTGCAACGATCCCCAACAGTGGCATCATGAGCTAGGTCTATGCGTAGTTTCTATGCACGAGTAGAACACAAACTTGTTGTGGGCGTAGATGTTGTCAATTTTCTTGCCACTACTAGTCTTATCTTGTTTCCGCGGCATCGTGGGATGAAGTGGCCCGGACCGACCTTACACGTACGCTTACGTGAGATAGGTTCCACCGACTGACATGCACTAGTTGCATAAGGTGGCTAGCGGGTGTCTGTCTCTCCCACTTTAGTCGAATCGGATTCGATGAAAAGGGTCCTTATGAAGGGTAAATAGAAGTTGGCATATCACGTTGTGGTTTTACGTAGGTAAGAAACGTTCTTGCTAGAAACCTATAGAAGCCACATAAAAACATGCAACAACAATTAGAGGACGTCTAACTTGTTTTTGCAGCATATGCCTTGTGATGTGATATGGCCAAAAGGATGTGATGAATGAAATATATGTGATGTATGAGATTGATCATGTTCTTGTAATAGGAATCACGACTTGCATGTCGATGAGTATGACAACCGGCAAGAGCCATAGGAGTTGTCTTTATTTTTTGTATGACCTGCGTGTCATTGAATAACGCCATGTAAATTACTTTACTTTATTGCTAAACACGTTAGCCATAGAAGTAGAAGTAATCGTTGGCGTGACAACTTCATGAAGACACGATGATGGAGATCATGGTGTCATGCCGGTGACGAAGATGATCATGGCGCCCCGAAGATGGAGATCAAAAGGAGCAAAATGATATTGGCCATATCATGTCACTATTTGATCGCATGTGATGTTTATCATGTTTTACATCTTATTTGCTTAGAACGATGGTAGCTTAAATAAGATGATCCCTCGCAATAATTTCAAGAAAGTGTTCCCCCTAACTGTGCACCGTTGCGAAGGTTCGTTGTTTCGAAGCACCACGTGATGATCGGGTGTGATAGATTCTAACGTTCGAATACAACGGGTGTAAGCCAGATTTACACACGCAATACACTTAGGTTGACTTGACGAGCCTAGCATGTACATACATGGCCTCGGAACACGGAAGACCGAAAGGTCGAGCATGAGTCGTATAGAAGATACGATCAACATGAAGATGTTCACCGATGTTGACTAGTCCGTCTCACGTGATGATCGGACACGGCCTAGTTGACTCGGATCATGTTTCACTTAGATGACTAGAGGGATGTCTATCTGAGTGGGAGTTCATTGAATAATTTGATTAGATGAACTTAATTATCATGAACTTAGTCTAAAATCTTTACAATATGTCTTGTAGATCAAATGGCCCACGCTAATGTTGCCCTCAACTTCAACGCATTCCTAGAGAAAACCAAGCTGAAAGATGATGGCAGCAACTATACGGACTGGGTCCGGAACCTGAGGATCATCCTCATAGCTGCCAAGAAAGATTATGTCCTAGAAGCACCGCTAGGTGACGCACCCATCCCAGAGAACCAAGACGTTATGAACGCTTGGCAGCAGTGTGCTGATGATTACTCCCTCGTTTAGTGCGGCATGCTTTACAGCTTAGAACAGGGGCTCCAAAAGCGTTTTGAGCAACACGGAGCATATGAGATGTTCGAAGAGCTGAAATGGTTTTCCAAGCTCATGCCCGGGTCGAGAGATATTAAGTCTCCGACAAGTTCTTCAGTTGTAAGATGGAGGAAAATAGTTCTGTCAGTGAGCACATACTCAAAATGTCTGGGTTACACAACCGCTTGACTCAACTGGGAGTTAATCTCCCGGATGACGCGGTCATTGACAGAATCCTTCAGTCGCTTCCACCGAGCTACAAGAGCTTTGTGATGAACTTCAATATGCAGGGGATGGAAAAGACCATTCCTGAGGTATATTCAATGCTGAAATCAGCGGAGGTGGAGATCAAAAAGGAACATCAAGTGTTGATGGTGAATAAAACCACTAAGTTTAAGAAAGGCAAGGGTAAGAAGAACTTCAAGAAGGACGGCAAGGGAGTTGCCGCGCCCGGTAAGCCAGTTGCCGGGAAGAAGCCAAAGAATGGACCCAAGCCTGAGACTGAGTGCTTTTATTGCAAGGGAAGTGGTCACTGGAAGCGGAACTGCCCCAAGTACTTAGCGGACAAGAAGGCCGACAACACCAAAGGTATATGTGATATACATGTTATTGATGTGTACCTTACCAGCACTCGTAGTAGCTCCTGGGTATTTGATACCGGTGTGGTTGCTCATATTTGTAACTCAAAGCAGGAGCTGCGGAATAAACGGAGACTGGCAAAGGACGAGGTGACGATGCGCGTCGGGAATGGTTCCAAGGTCGATGTGATCGCCGTCGGCACGCTACCTCTACATTTACCTATGGGATTAGTTTTAAACCTCAATAATTGTTATTTAGTGCCAGCTTTGAGCATGAACATTGTATCAGGATCTCGTTTAATTCGAGATGGCTACTCATTTAAATCCGAGAATAATGGTTGTTCTATTTATATGAGAGATATGTTTTATGGTCATGCCCCGCTGGTTAATGGTTTATTCTTAATGAATCTCGAACATAGTGTTACACATATTCATAGTGTGAATACCAAAAGATGTAAGGTTGATAATGATAGTCCCACATACTTGTGGCACTGCCGTCTTGGTCACATTGGTATCAAACGCATGAAGAAGCTCCATGCAGATGCACTTTTGGAGTCTCTTGATTATGAATCATTTGACACGTGCGAACCATGCCTCATGGGTAAGATGACCAAGACTCCGTTCTCCGGAACAATGGAGCGAGCAACCAACTTATTAGAAATCATACATACTGATGTGTGCGGTCCAATGAGAGTTGAGGCTCGCGGTGGCTATCGTTATGTTCTCACCCTCACTGATGACTTGAGTAGATATGGGTATGTCTACCTAATGAAACACAAGTCTGAGACCTTTGAAAAGTTCAAGGAATTTCAGAGTGAGGTTGAGAATCAACGTGACAGAAAAATAAAATTCTTACGATCAGATCGTGGAGGGGAATATTTGAGTCATGAATTTGGCACACACTTAAGGAAATGTGGAATAGTTTCACAACTCACGCCGCCTGGAACACTCAGCGAAATGGTGTGTCTGAACGTCGTAATCGCACTCTATTGGATATGGTGCGATCTATGATGTCTCTTACCGATCTACCGCTCTCATTTTGGGGCTATGCTTTAGAGACTGCCACATTCACTTTAAATAGGGCTCCGTCGAAATCCGTTGAGACGACACCGTATGAATTATGGTTTGGGAAGAAACCTAAGCTGTCGTTTCTAAAAGTTTGGGGATGCGATGCTTATGTCAAGAAACTTCAACCTGAAAAGCTCGAACCCAAGTCGGAAAAATGCGTCTTCATATGATACCCTAAGGAAACCATTGGGTATACCTTCTACCTAAGATCCGAAGGCAAGATCTTTGTTGCCAAGAACGGGTCCTTTCTGGAGAAAGAGTTTCTCTCGAAAGAAGTAAGTGGGAGGAAAGTGGAACTTGATGAAGTACTACCTCTTGAACCAGAAAGTAGCGTAGCTCAGGAAGATGTTCCTGTGGTGCCTGCACTGACTAGAGAGGAAGCTAATGATGGTGATCAAGGTACTTCGGATCAAGTTACTACTGAACTTCGTAGGTCCACGAGGACACGTTCCACACCAGAGTGGTATGGCAACCCTGTCCTAGAAATCATGTTGTTAGACAACGGTGAACCTTCGAACTATGAAGAAGCAATGGCGGGCCCAGATTCCGACAAATGGCTAGAAGCCATGAAATCCGAGATAGGATCCATGTATGAAAACGAAGTATGGACTTTGACTGACTTGCCCGATGATCGGCGAGCCATAGAAAGTAAATGGATCTTTAAGAAGAAGACAGACGCGGATGGTAATGTGACCATCTATAAGGCTCGACTTGTCGCTAAGGGTTATCGACAAGTTCAAGGGGTTGACTACGATGAGACTTTCTCACCCATAGCGAAGCTGAAGTCCGTTCGAATCATGTTAGCAATTGCCGCATTCTATGATTATGAGATATGGCAAATGGACGTCAAAACGGCATTCCTTAACGGCTTTCTTAAGGAAGAATTGTATATGATGCAGCCGGAAGGTTTTGTCGATCCTAAGAATGCTAACAAGGTATGCAAGCTCCAGCGCTCCATCTATGGGCTGGTGCAAGCATCTCGGAGTTGGAACATTCGATTTGATGAGATAATCAAAGCGTTTGGGTTTACACAGACTTATGGAGAAGCCTGTGTTTACAAGAAAGTGAGTGGGAGCTCTGTAGCATTTCTCATATGATATGTGGATGACATACTATTGATGGGAAATGATATAGAATTCTTGGAAAGTATAAAGGCCTACTTGAATAAGTGTTTTTCAATGAAGGACCTTGGAGAAGCTGCTTATATATTAGGCATCAAGATCTATAGAGATAGATCAAGACGCCTCATTGGTCTTTCACAAAGTACGTACCTTGACAAGATATTGAAGAAGTTCAATATGGATCAGTCCAAGAAGGGGTTCTTGCCTGTATTGCAAGGTGTGCAATTGAGCACGGCTCAATGCCCGACCACGGCAGAAGATAGAGAAAAGATGAGTGTCGTCCCCTATGCCTCGGCCATAGGGTCTATTATGTATGCCATGCTGTGTACCAGACCTGATGTAAACCTTGCCGTAAGTTTGGTAGGAAGGTACCAAAGTAACCCCGGCATGGAACACTGGACAGCGGTCAAGAATATCCTGAAGTACCTGAAGAGGACTAAGGATATGTTTCTCATTTATGGAGCTGATGAAGAGCTCGTCGTAAAGGGTTACGTCGATGCTAGCTTCGACACAGATCTGGATGACTCTAAGTCACAAACCGGATACGTGTATATTTTGAATGGTGGGGCAGTAAGCTGGTGCAGTTGCAAGCAAAGCATTGTGGCGGGATCTACATGAGAAGCGGAATACATGGCGGCCTCAGAGGCAGCACAAGAAGCAATCTGGGTGAAGGAGTTCATTACCGACCTAGGAGTTATTCCCAATGCGTCGGGCCCGATGACTCTCTTCTGTGACAACACTGGAGCTATTGCCCTTGCCAAGGAGCCCAGGTTTCACAGGAAGACCAGGCATGTCAAGCGTTGCTTCAACTCCATTCGTAAAAGTGTTCAAAATGGAGACATAGATATTTGTAAAGTACATATGGACCTGAATGTAGCAGATCCGTTGACTAAACCTCTCCCTAGAGCAAAACATGATCAACACCAGAACTCTATGGGTGTTCGATTCATCACAATGTAACTAGATTATTGACTCTAGTGCAAGTGGGAGACTGTTGGAAATATGCCCTAGAGGCAATAATAAAATGGTTATTATTATATTTCCTTGTTCATGATAATTGTCTATTGTTCATGCTATAATTGTGTTATCCGGAAATCGTAATACATGTGTGAATACATAGACCACAACATGTCCCTAGTGAGCCTCTAGTTGACTAGCTCGTTGATCAACAGATAGTCATGGTTTCCTGACTATGGACATTGGATGTCATTGATAACGGGACCACATCATTAGGAGAATGATGTGATGGACAAGACCCAATCCTAAGCATAGCACAAGATCGTGTAGTTCGTTTGCTGGAGCTTTTCCAAATGTCAAGTATCATTTCCTAAGACCATGAGATTGTGCAACTCCCGGATACCATAGGAGTGCTTTGGGTGTGCCAAACGTCACAACGTAACTGGGTGGCTATAAAGGTGCACTACGGGTATCTCCGAAAGTGTCTGTTGGGTTGGCACGAATCGAGACTGGGATTTGTCACTCCGTATGACGGAGAGGTATCTCTGGGCCCACTCGGTAATGCATCATCATAATGAGCTCAATGTGACCAAGTGTTTGGTCACGGGATCATGCATTACGGTACGAGTAAAGTGACTTGCCGGTAACGAGATTGAACAAGGTATTGGGATACCGACGATCGAATCTCGGGCAAGTAACATACCGATTGACAAAGGGAATTGTATACGGGATTGATTGAATCCTCGACATCGTGGTTCATCCGATGAGATCATCGTGGAACATGTGGGAGCCAACATGGGTATCCAGATCCCGCTGTTGGTTATTGATCGGAGAGTCGTCTCGGTCATGTCTGCATGTCTCCCGAACCCGTAGGGTCTACACACTTAAGGTTCGGTGACGCTAGGGTTGTAGAGATACTTATGCGGTAACCCAAAATTTGTTCGGAGTCCCGGATGAGATCCCGGACGTCACGAGGAGTTCCGGAATGGCCCGGAGGTGAAGAATTATATATAGGAAGTCCAGTTTCGGCCACCGGGGAAGTTTCGGGGGTCACCGGTATTGTACCGGGACCACCGGAAGGGTCCCAGGGGTCCACCGGGTGGGGCCACCTATCCCGGAGGGCCCCATGGGCTGAAGTAGGGAAGGGAACCAGCCCCTGGTGGGCTGGTGCGCCCCCCTTGGGCCTCCCCTGCGCCTAGGGTTGGAAACCCTAGGGGTGGGGGGGGGGCGCCCCACTTGACTTGGGGGGCAAGTTCCCCCCTTGGCCGCCCCCCTTGAGATGGATCTCTGGGAGCCGGCGCCCCCTGGACCCCTATATAATGTGGGGGGGAGGGAGGGCAGCCGCACCCAAGCCCCTGGCGCCTCCCTCTCCCTCCCGTGACACCTCTCCCTCTCGCTGAGCTTGGCGAAGCCCTGCCTAGATCCCCGCTACTTCCACCACCACGCCGTCGTGCTGCTGGATCTCCATCAACCTCTCCCTCCCCCTTGCTGGATCAAGAAGGAGGAGACGTCTTCCCAACCGTACGTGTGTTGAACGCGGAGGTGCCGTCCGTTCGGCGCTCGGTCATCGGTGATTTGGATCACGACGAGTACGACTCCATCAACCCCGTTCACTTGAACGCTTCCGCTCGCGATCTACAAGGGTATGTAGATGCACTCTTTTCCCTCTCGTTGCTAGAAGACTCCATAGATTGTTCTTGGTGATGCGTAGAAAAGTTTTAATTTCTGCAACGATCCCCAACAACTAATCCATAGACTTATAGAATTGATAGTTTCAAGTCTCGACTCAGTTTCTACCACTTTCGTATGTCCATAGCTGGCCTCAGAACCTTGATATTGTGATGTTAAGTGGTTATGCCACCATTTTTGCTGGATGTCTCAAATCTTTTTGAGCATTTACATCCGTTATGCTATTCGAGTCATCCCAGGTTTCTAAACAGTCTGATGCATTTGCAAATCCCTTCCTCCCGTACCTGATGTCCTTTTGGGCCGGATTAAGCACACTAATCAGTCTGTTGAGGTACTCCATTGCCTCGACATATATGTTGGAGCTATTATTATGACCCTAGGTGTCATAGAGGACCACCCAGTAATCTAGCAATGCTTTGTATCCCAAGTGTGATGATTCTGGCCATTATTCTCGAAAGCATCCCATGATGACATTTAGTTGGTAGGCATTCTATTCTGGGTTCTTGAACCTGAGATTCACTCTACTCATTCATGTTGGTAGTGTTTGCTAGTTCCTTTAGGATATTAGTAACCTTTGCGATAGTCCTCGAGGTCCGTGGTATATCCTTCTTCCAAATACCATGAACTGCTTATGGCAGAAGTTCTTGAACCAAAAGATCACAATAAGAGTGCTCTTGATGAGTCCTCCATTCTGCATTGTGAATCTGCCAGTCCTACCTTTCTGCATAGGTTATCCGGAAGGAATGTTGAGCTTTGCTTGACATACTAATCTATGCATCCACAACTCAGAAAGATATATGTCCCTTTGAGTTGTCCCTCTTTAGTTGTATTCCGACCTTCATCTATCAATTGATAGCCAAGAGTATGTGTGCGATCGTGTTCATCGATGCCTATTATTCTTGTGGTCCGTCAAGCCATTCTACTCCGGAATGACTAGGAGAAACAAACTCCAGTACCTCATCCATTTCTTGGACTGGTCAAAGTGGTTGTATCCGCAGATCAAAATGCCAATCCAGCTTTTGTTCTGTTCTACCTTGAGGTATTACCATTTTATGCCAAGAATGTCATGAGAATTGCACCACCTCTTATGAATTCTTGACGCAGTGATACTTCTTACCATCATTGTTCATTCCTCGGTTCCGTGTTGTCACAACCAGAATGCCGACAAGTGAACCATGATGTGTGAAATCAATACCCCGAGCAACCGTGTTGCTTGGTAGTTAATGGACATTAATATCATTCTTGGCATGTTGGTTATCGAATCACTATACTAGGATTGATCGTGCTACCTTGTCCTTATTTCTGGTGCACTCTTCGATTGATGAGTTAGGATTTTGTCAAATCCTCGCTCATTTGATCATATCGTCTCGCCCTGAAAAGCAAGATTGTTCTCGATCTTAATAACATGTCGGTGGATCGTGATTTTCCAAATATCTTCTTGGAAGTACCACCAGGTTGTCCCCTGACCAATATGTTGAGTTCGTGAACAAGTTGGTTTTCCAATAAACCACTCTTTCTCCAAGAATCTGTGTTGGATACCCCCGAGCTAGTTGGTTAAGCCAAACAACAACTTGGAGAGTTGGAAGATAAAAGCTTGCCTAGCTTAGTTCATTTTAAGGGACATCTTTTTGTGAGTGTGTTGAAGAAAGATGATATCTCCATCGATTGGTCCTCGTGATCAGTTGTTGGATATATTTCCTTGACAAAACTTTGACTTGAGTGTGGGCTATCGTGAAGTCAAATCAGAAGCAACGATGTTCGTAATGTTGTCCTACTCGTGGTTGATCCCTCGAGCATACACCATTACATCTTTGGGTCTGACCAATGCTATCACTGTGTTCACATGATGGTGGAAGTCCAGTGATATGGAAATTCCGATGAGTTGCTGTTGAGCCCATCAGCAACATTTTGTCTCCCCCATGATTCATGTTGAACATCAACCTAGTGTTGAAAACTTTGTAAGCAATGCCTTTGTGTTCCGATCATGAAGCTTATGCTTGGATGGAAGAAGTGACTTCCTCGAATTCATGTGCATTTGGTGCAAGTTGCCGCCGTGAGTTCGAGAAAGATTTTTTTTGCTTCCCTGGGATCATCGCAAGTCAGTCACGCACGTGCGAAGTATTCTGTGGTTTGACAGACTAGCTACCTTCATCCCATACGTATCCCTAGCACACCAAGCCACTGCTTGATTTGTTCAAGGAGAAGAAGTTCCTTCTTAGGATCCGGACTTATGCAAGGGCTTCGATATCCTCGAAGATGGTTCCCAACCAGAACTCAGTAGTGTTTTATTGTAAGACTACTCTGTGGCCATGCTTATCTAGGACAATGTGTTCACATGTTTGTAGCAGAACCCGCTCATGTTTTGGAGCTTGCTACCAAAGTTCATCTCCCGGGAACCTCGCAACGCCATCCCGTCGGTTTGTGTTGCAAACTTCCTTTTCCGGACATGCTGTCTGAAATATCCTGTTACCAGCCAGATCTGAATCTCAGGCAGATATGATGGTTGGAACGCCTCCCAAGAACTATAATATTGGTCTCTGTAACTCGGTAAGTGGATGTCGTGGCCAACACACCCAGCCGGAAGACCTATTATTGTAGTATCCTGATTGATAAAGTTGGCCACCTCCCCATAAGGATTCCGTAGGATTTACTTCCGTAGTTATTCCTTATGGATTCTTGCGCTCCCGAAGTACGACCTTCTACTTGATGTTCAAGATATCAAACCATATCGAATGGGTTATGCTAGTACATCAAGAAGAACATTAGAAGCGGAGGGCTAAATGTCTCTCGGTCGATCATCTAGATTTCGTTCCCTTGGCCTCGCTAAGGTGAAATCTGAGAAAGTGTTGTCGTCCTTTACATCTGCATTGTCCATCACTATTCATCATGGTAGTATGATGTGTTGCCAGGATCCCCGACATGGATGTTGGTAAGACCTTGATGAGTATGGAAATGCTCAAGTTCTTAGGAGCACGCGCAGGCAAAATCATCCCTTGCGTTGTCTTCAACAAGGTAGTCCACATCATCCATTCTAGCCCGAGTGTGTCGTTCTCCTGAACTCCGCCAAACGATTGTTGTGATTTGCCTTAAGCTGGTATAAAGAGTTTTAGTGATCTCTGAATCAAAAGTAATTCTTTTTGCCACTTAAGGGAATATTTCTACAAGTCACCTTCCCTAAGGTGCCATTATGGAATCATGGCAGATAACTCCTCGTTATCTTGTAACCATGCACCATCTTATTCAGCATGGAATTGTGCTTATCAACTTGGATCCTCGTTCTCTGTTTCACTCCATCCCTCTGGATGTATGCTTCGTGTCGTAGCTCGAGAGATGTTCAACATCTCATTCCGTGAGTTGATCGTAAGTTGCTCGATCTTTAAGAAGATCGGTTCCTATAGAGTTTCTTCTATCGTCATCGTGTTGGGTGAAGATCCCGGAAGCAAAGACGACAAGATCAATTTGAAGCAATGAATCAACATCTTCGATGAGGGAATTTGGATCGAGAAGACTGTGTTAGCTTTTGTGTCCCCACTTCCTCTTACCCTACGCTTGAATCTCGGGACGAGATTCTTGTTTAGTGGGGGTGAGTTGTCACAGCCCTAGATTCATGACTGTAAATAGTTGCATCCGTGAGCATGCATCATGTTTAAATTCAAAGGAAATTTGAATTGGGGATGACCAAGCCCTGGCACTAAATCAATTCAACTAGGTTCAAGTTTAAATCTTTCAATAAACCCAGAATGCCCTTTAGAAAAGTTCATTATTTTTGATAAAGGTGAAAACCTCTGCCAAAAATGATGCACATATTTTTTGGCCATTCTGGTTATTTGAATTAACTCATATTGTATTTGAATTGGGGCATTTAAATACTATAAATATTTTAAATGCTCCAACAATTTTGGATTTAGTTGAGGGCCTCTGGAATAATTCATTTAGTGCCCACAACTATTTTTCAGAATTTTTAAAAGCAATTTGGTTTGAAAAACCAAATTAAAACAAAATTGCATAAATGGAAAACAGAACAAAACTAGAAGACAGAGCGGAGAAAGCACTTACCTGGCGCTTACCTGGCCTGGCCCAGCACAGCCCAGCCCACTGGCCTGGTGCCAGTCATCGCCTACCTCTGCCAGTGGGCAGAGGAGGGACACCGCGACACCGCCGAGCTCGCCACGCCTCCTCCTGCTTGCCGCCGACCGCTTGGAGCTGGCTGGAGACGCCACGCACCCCCCTGGAACCCCCTCACTCACCTCCTCGACCCATCCCCTTCCCTGGCTCTCTCCCGAACACACCCGACCGCCGCCATCACCACCGCTCGCCGTAGCCACGGCCACAGGCCCTTCCTCACCTCGCCGACGTGTCCATGGCCTCCGCCTCGACGCCCTCGTCCTCCCCGTCGACCCACTCGACGCCAGACGCCTCAAAACGCCGTCCCCGACCTCTTCTTCATCGTCGGCCGCCGCGGATCCCCATCGTCGAATCATCGCCGTCCGGCCTTCCCCGAGCCCGCTTCGACGCCTGCTGCAACCGCCGTGAGCCACCGAACCGCTTTCCCCTCTCCGTTCTCGCTCTCGTGCGCCGTAGCCGCCGCACCTTGCTCGCCGCACGCGCCGCCGCCTGTGACCGCCGCCGACGAGCCTCCGGCCACCTAGCGGTCCGACTGTTGTGCTCAACTTCCTTCCCACGCCACGTAGAGCACGTAGGTGCCCCGCACGAGCCTCCCCGGCCACCGTAGCGTCGACCCCGAGCTCACCCGAGCTCCGGCGACTGCCAAGGACGACGCCGATGACAACCCCGGCCACCCCGGGCCCAACTGCCACCACCACTCGATGCGCGAGTTCGTCCGCATCACGTAGATGCCCTCCGCCGGACATTTGGTCGCCGGAGGAGGAATCCCGCACCTCGCCGCCGCGTCTGGCCTCGCCGGCGTCGAGTCGCCGGTGGATTAGCCCCGGTTGACCAAGGATTTGACCCCCCAGGGTCACTGACGTGTGGGCCATGCCCCTGTTTAGTTTAGGTGTTAGCTTAGTTAGCGCAAATTAACTTAGTTAATTGGTTGACCCACTGACATGTGGGCCCAGGCCCTAATTATCCTAGATTAGTGCTAACGTAACACTAACTAACTTTGTTAGTTAGTTGTTACACTGACATGTGGGTCCCAGCCGTCAGGTTTGACCTGAGCTGGCGCCTTTGACCTGCTGACATCACCACGATGTCATGCTAACGCAGTTAACCTTTTTCTGGATTTATTCTTACATAGGAAATTCCAGAAAATCCTATAAACTTCTAAAAATCATAGAAAATAATCTATAGCTCAGAATGAAAAGATTTATATATGAAAAATGATTAGAACAATCCAATCTATCCATCTGTACTGGTTTCATGCATGTTAGAGCAACTTAACCTTGCTGTTTAGGTCAAACATGTTAATGCACATATATGAACCCATAACTTGAGTTTGTATTTGAATCTTTGGTTCAAATAAGCTCAGACCCACCTGGTTGTAGTTGCATTAGCCCAACACACTCATATTTCCATGTCATGATTATGCATCATATTGTGCATTGCATTGATTGTGTTTCCTCTCTGTTGCCGGTATTTGTTCCCCCTCAGTAGACGTTGATCCGGCGATGAGATCGATGACACTAATGAAGAGCTATACTATCTTCAGAAGTGCCAGGCAAGCAAAACCCCCTTGTTCATTCCGATACAATCCCACTCTCTCGCTCCTGCTCTCTTTTACTGCATTAGGACAACAACGATTCAGCTATTACATGCTGCGGTAGTTGAACCCCTTTCCTCTGCATGACCTGTCATTGCCACAGTAAATAGATGAAACCCACTAGCATGAGTAGGAATTGTTTGAGCCCTGATGTGCCTACTCATTCATGCTTGTTTGTCATGCCTGCTACTGCTTAGAGTTGAGTCAGGTCTGATTCATCGGGGATGAATTGGAATGTGGTGAACATGTCCTACTGTGTGAGAGCTAAGTGTGTGAACACGATTTGGTAAAGGTAGCGGTGAGAGGCCATGTAGGAGTACATGGTGGGTTGTCTCATTGCAGCCGTCCTCAGGAACTGAGTTCTGTGTTTGTGATCCATGAACAGTTACTACCACACATTGGGTTCCGGTAACTCGACCCCTCTCGACTTATTAATCAACATGATCTCTGTCCAGGAGTTGCAACTAGTTTCTGGTGTTTGTAGGTAGTGCTAGTAGTCTACTAAGTGGCACCCGGTATAGGTGGGCTTGGGACAGACTAGGCACAGTGGCCCGGTGTACCAAGTGGCACCCGGATGGTGGGCTTGGGAACCCTGCACACATCGTTTGGGGCCGTGAGCGACACCCCGGCCGGATCTCCTTGCGGATGGAACCCGAATAGGCGATAAACCTGGACGAGAGACTTGTGTGGTTAGTCAGGTCGTGGCCGACTCCCTCGCCAGGCTTCCGCTTGAAGGTTGCCGAGATACACGACGTGTACATGGTGGTAAGTGGTGAGAGCGTGTGTGAAGAAGTACACCCCTGCAGGGTTAACATCATCTATTCGAATAGCCGTGTCCGCGGAAAAGGACTTCTGGGTTGCCTGTATAGTTCATAGACAAGTGAAAGTGGATACTCTAAAATGCGCAAGATAAGCGTGAGTGCTATGGATGGCGTTCTCGTAGGGAGACGGGAGCGGATCCATAGTGGTGTATTGATATGGTGAATATGTGGACTCGTGTGCGCCACCTCAAAAGAGTTACTTGCAGTCGTAGTTTAGAATAGCCACCGAGTAAAGCTGGCTTGCTGCAGTTAAACTCCACCACCCCCTTTTGATACTGATGCATATGTAGATAGTTCTGATGTAAGTCTTGCTGGGTACATTTGTACTCACGTTTGCTTATTTTATGTTTTGCAGAGAGACGTCAGTCTCGCTAGTAGTTCCGTGTGGACTTCGACGTTTAGCTTGATACCTCAGCTACGATCTTGTGCCCTCGGCAGGATCTGGTAGATAGTCAGGCTTCTCAGCCTTTTTCATTTGTAGATGTCTGTACTCAGACATGTTAAGCTTCGCATGTGCTTTGACTTGTATGCTCTGAATGTTGGGTCATGAGACCCATGTTTGTAATATCTCGCTCCTCGGAGCCTAATGAATAAGTACTTGAGTCGTAGAGTTATGTTGTGATGCCATGTTGTATTTACACATATCGAGCATATTGTGTGTATGATTGAAATGCTTGGTATGTGTGGGATCCGACAACCTAGTTGTTTATCCTTGGTAGCCTCTCTTATGGGGAAATGTAGTCTTGTGCTTCCATGAGCCATAGTAGTCCGCTACAGCCCGGTTCACCGGAGTCCTGCTAGCCCAGCACTACTGCTCCGGAACACTTGACTGGCCGGCATGTGATTCACTTCGTTCCTGTGTCTGTCCGTTCGGGGAAATGTCACGCGGTGACATCCGGAGTCCTGCCTAGCCTGCTACAGCCCGGGTTCCCGGAGTCCTGTTAGTCCAGTGCTACAGCCCGGATTCCCACGCCGCGGACCGACGTTCTCGATGTTGATTCACGTATGCCTGTCCCCGTAAGTTAGTGCCACTTTGGGTTCACGACTAGTCATGTCGGCCCGGGTTCTCTGTCATATGGATGCTAGCGACATTATCATATACGTGAGCCAAAAGGCGCAAACGGACCCGGGCCATGGTAAGGCGACACCCGTGGGAATACCGTGCGTGAGGCCGCAAAGTGATATGAGGTGTTACAGGCTAGATCGGTGTGACTTAGAATCGGGGTCCTGACAAAAAGATTACTAAAACGTAAAACAAAATAAAAGTAAATAAAGTGCAGAGAGATATTTTTGGGTTTTTTGGTTTATATATCTGAAGATATATGATGGAAAATAGACCCAGGGGGCATAGGTTTCACTAGAGGCTTCTCTCTTGAAGGTAAATAATACGGTGGGTGAACAAATTACTGTCAAGCAATTGATAGAAAAGCGCAAAGTTATGACAATATCCAAGGCAATGATTATGAAGATAGGCATCCCGTCCATGTCAAGTAGACCGACTCCTTCCTGCATCTACTACTATTACTCCACACATCGACCGCTATCCAGGATGCATCTAGAGTATTAAGTTCATAAGAATGGAGTAATGCCTTAAGCAAGATGACATGATGTAGAGGGATAAACTCAAGCAATAAGATGAAAACCCCATATTTTTACCCTTGATTGCAACAATACAAATACGTGCCTCGCTACCCCTACTTTGTCACTGGGTGAGGACACCGCAAGATTGAACCCAAAACTAAGCACATCTCCCATTGCTAGAAAAACCAATCTAGTTGGCTAACCAAAACCGATAATTGGAAGAGAAATATAAAGATATCAAATCATGCATATAAGAATTCAGAGAAGATTCAAATAATATCCATAAATAAGTTGATCATAAATGCACAATTCATCGGATCTCGACAAACACACCATAAAAGAAGATTACATCGGATAGATCTCCAAGAACATCGAGGAGAACATGGTATTAAGGTTCAAAGAGAGAGAAGAAGCCATCTAGCTACTTGCTATGGACCCGTAGGTCTGTGGTAAACTACTCACGCTTCATCGGAATGGCAATAGAGTTGATATAGAAGCCCTCCATGATCGAATCCCCCTCCGGCAGGGTGCCGGAAAAGGTCCCAAGATGGGATTTCACGGGTACAGAAGGTTACAACGGCGGAAAAGTATTTTTGTGGACGCTTATGGTCGTTTGGGAATATTTGGGAATTTATAGGCCAAAGATTAGGGTTAGAGGAGCTCCGAGGGGCCCACAAGTCAGGGGGACGCCCCCCTACGGCGCGCCCTAAGGGCTTGTGGAGCCCTCGGGACTCTTCTTCCTTCGTCTCCATGTCCTACGTGTGTCTTGTGGTCCAAGAAAAATCATCATAAAGTTCTATTCTGTTTGGACTCCGTTTGATATTCCTTTTCTGTAAAAATCAAAAATAAGGAAAAATAGAAACTGGCACTGGGTTAATAAGTTAGTCCCAAAAATAATATAAGATAGCATACTAATGCAAAACAGATAATATAATAGCATGGAACAATAAAAATATATAGATACGTGGGCGACGTATCACACCCTTCTCCACATTTGCAAATAAGGCCTTCCCTCGATCATCCTTTTCTCTCACAAGATAAACTACTCATACAAATGCATCTTGATGTTCTGTGCAACGCACGAGCATCTTGTTAGTATCACACACGTTTGTGCTTTACAGACCGTGTGCGCCGTAACGACTTGCAGAGCATATTTCGACCCTAATTAAATCACTGCTATTTGAAATTGTACCAAATTTGAATTTGAAAGTTGGCTATAACTTTATTCATATCCATCAGGTTAAGCAAGAAATGCATTATTCGATTCATAGATACACATGTTCAAGAATTGCAAAACCACCAAGTAAAGAATGATGAACCAGGGTTGTATACTTGTATTATTAAACATGGTAAAGAAAGATGCAGAAGACATTCTTGTTGCTGAACAAGGTGAAGCAGAATGCCCGTATTGTGCTCTCCTCCATGCAAAAGTGTCGGTGTACAAAAGTAGGGGCACTCTTTTTTACACCTTTACTTGTGCACGGGCAGTCAGAGCCGCGACACGGCCATGCTGAGCAGGGCAGAAGAAGGAAGCCGACGCGTAAGGCAACCAAAGCAACGCCAAGACCAAGAGACACAAAGAGCAAGAGGGCGAGGTGGACTCCCCTGGCAAGACCCTTGCTGGGGCAGCCTCCGCAGCCCCGACAAGAGCCTTGCTGGGGCAACTTGCCCGACGCCAGCAGGGCAAGCCACCCTTGAGCCCACGGGTTCCAACACCACCAACCAACCACATTGGAACCAAGGCTCGGGAGGCGCCTCTGTGGTCGCATGCAGATCTTCGTCAAGATCATAAACACACAAGATCAGATGAGGACCAGAAGACGACGACCCTCGGCGAGATCCTTGCCGAGGAAATCCACGAGACCCCCGGCAAGACCCTTGCCGGGGACGACCACGGTGCCGCGGCAAGGCCCTTGCCGAAGACACTTACGGGGTCGTGGCCAGGCCCACATCTGCCAAGACTACACCGCCGCTCCCATGCAGCTGCTAGCTCAATCAGCTAGGCAGGCACCTGCGTGGCAGCGTGCGGCCTCTACACCGACTCAGCTAGCACCTGCGTGGTGGCATGCATATCTTCGTGAAGACTCCACCACCGCGCCAGCCCAGCAGCCAGCCAACGTGGCGCTACAACGCCTCGTCAGCTCGGACGCGCGTCATAGCCAGGCGAGGCGGCGACAGCTGGGACGAGCTTCCTTGCCGTCCCCGATAAAGCAAGAGGGGCACGTCAGCAGCGCATTAAATGCGTTTGTCCGACGGTGCCAGAGGATAGACTCATCGACTGTAGACCTTTCCACCTCCTGTGTGCCACTGTGGCAACCCCTTTTGCCTATAAAAGGAGGCCCGAGGCGACCAGGAGGGGGATTCGGATCTTTTGGACAAAGGACACACCGTAGCTAGTTCAAGAACTCAAGAACACTCAAATACATACACCAAAACAGGACTAGGGTTTTACGCATCCTCGCGGCCCGAACCTGGGTAAACAATCCTTGTGCTGACCGCCAGACCCGCTCTTTGCACAACCCCGCGCCCACCAACCATAGAAGGGACTCCAGTGATCCCATAGGTGTCGTTTCCACCGACATCTTTGGCGCGCCAGGTAGGTGGGCGCAGTTGCGGAAATCTGGTCTGGTTGGGGCAGCGGCTTCATTGTGGTCGTCACTCCAAGGAACAAGGCGACCAAACAGGCGGCGTCATCTGCGGATGCAGTAAACGCCCGCCCTGACAGAAAAGCTAAGTCACGCGAAATCTTGGTTATTTCCACTTATATAAGGCTGTCCTCCCCGAGATATCTCGTTCTTTGTATGGGAAACCTGCATGCAATGGGACCCTTCCGTTATGGCAACACCCTTGTTTCTGTCTCGAGCCCGCTCGACAGTTCATGCGGCCGCGCTAGTGGTGGCAAGGTGGCCTACCCATTGCCAGCAGCGCTCTTGTCCTGCTTCGAGTCTGCTCGATAGTTTAAGCGACCGCTCTGGCAGTGGCAAGGTGGCTTGCCAGGCAGCAAGCGCACTTTCGGCAAGGTGCTAAGGATCCGTCCTTAAAGCACCACGGCATGGGTTTACACGCCGGCAGCCTTATCTCAATAAGCGTAGGGTACGAACATACAAGGGGAGGTTTAACGGGAAGATAACATGCATGATATTAAAAGTACTACAAAGTTATATTACATCAATTGTGCCGCGATTCTAACTAAAGACAGAAATTGTCTTGGTCATGAGCCTGCAGCGGCGATGAAGAACGGGGTGCCTAGTCCCGACGCTGGCCCTCTACCCTCAGGATTTCGCCGATGCGGCTGGTGATGGGCTTGATACGCTCCTCGAGCGTCGCGAGGTCGGCATCCTCCGGCAAGCTCTCCAACGCGGCATCGAAGTCGAGGTTGGGGTTCCAGTGCGCCACCTTGGTGAGAACCTTGGTCATGGAACCCCGGCAAAGCCTCCGGGCCTCATCGGCCAGTGAGGCCGCCCTTTGGAGTGGAACAGCTCCATGGCTCCGATAACACCCTCGATGAACAGCATCAGCTTGGCGTTGGGGCTCACGTTCGGCTCCGGGACGTACCTCACGTTTGGCATCCCCATGGTAGCCAGTTGCATGGTGATCCTGCCGGCGACGTCCTCGAGGTGGCTGATCTAGAGGTTCTCGCCTTTCAGGAGATCCTCGTGGTTGGCGGTCTCGTTCTTCCGCAGCTGCCTCTCCTTCTCCAGATTCTTGGTCAGGTCTCCTCCCGGGCCCTGACCTCCGACAGCGTCCCCTCCAGACCCTCCAGCTTTTGCTTCAGGTCTTTGATGGAGTCGTTGGCCTTGGAGAGCTGCTCAGCCTTGCCGAGGACTGCGCCCTGCGCCTCCACCAGGGCACCGTTGAGCGTGTCCTTCTCCTTGGCCAGCTTCAGGGCCTGATCCTTCAGCCTGCCCTGCTCCACCTCCAGCTCCTTCACCTTGCTGGCGTGGACCAGGGCTTGGGCATCGAGCGCCTCCCGGTGCCTCTGCTCCAGCTCCTGGGTCCGCCGCACCACAAGCTTCTCGACCTCCTCGTCCTTTCCGCGGAGTGTCACAGCGAGCTTCTCCTCACGCGCGGCAAGGTCCTCCTCCTGGGAGTTTAGCGCAGCCTGCTGCTGGTGCCGAGCGGCCTCGGCCTGGGCGGCCTGCTGCTCCGCCAGTTCTTGGGCCTTCTTGATGTCGGCCTGCTTCATGACAAGCTCCAGCTGGTGCTCAGCCAGCGCGTCTTGGGCGGCCTTCAGGTCCTTGTGGGCCTGGCAGAACCAAGCCTGCGCCTCGGCAACACGCTTCTCGAGGTCCACCTCCGCCTTGTCCACCACTGCCATCCTGGAATTGGCGTTGTCCAGGCGAGCGCGGTGAAGCACCTGGAGCTTCTGGAAGTTGGTGCTCATGGCCTGGAGGAGCCGCTCTTCCTGGGAACCGCCGCCACCGGCGCTCGGCCCGTCAACAACCTCAAGCCCGGCGGCGGCGAGCACTTCGTCATCAAACACCTCCCCGTCGACGGTGCCCCGGTGCTCGCCGTCCCCGGGAGGTGGACGAACAGGTCGTCGCTCACCTTCAGGTACCGGCCCGAGCCAGAGGCAGCGGAGGAGGAAGGTTGGTTGTCAACCCCCTCCTCCTCGGCAGCGGCCTTGCCGGCCTCCCCGGCAGGCCCCTTGCCGGCCTCCTCGGCAGCAGCCTTGCCGGGCTCCCCGGCAGACCCCTTGGCGGCGTCCTCAGCAGCGCCCTTGGCGGCCTCCTCGGCGGCGATCTTGTCGGCCTCCGCCGCGGCGTCCCTAGCGACATCCTCGATGACGGTGTCTATGTCCTCCCGGTCCGTCGAGGGAGGATCTGGATATCGAGAAAAGGATAAGGCGAAGCCAAGACCAAGATTCAGAAAGAAGAGAAAAAGAACAGGGGCGGAAGGCGAATCACTTACCCGTGCCGGGCTGGGAAGAAGTAGCCCCTTCCCCGCCAACATCTGGCGCCGGAACAGAGCCACCAGCACCCGGGTTCGCCTCCTCTTCCTCCTCCATGCGCATAGGCTCGACGCTTGGCGCCGTTGCCGGGGACGCCCCTCGGGGCGGCGTGTTGGGGGTGGCCCCCAGTGGCTCCTCCTGCGACCATGGCAAGGTCAACACCAAGGGATCATACTCCAGTATGCGTTGAGAGGGAGCGAGTGGTGAACTTACGCTGGGGGTGTCGGTGTCAAAACCGGTGGATCTCGGGTAGGCGGTTCTGAACTGTGCGTCTAGGATCGATGGTAACAGGAGACGGGGGACACGATGTTTACCCAGGTTCGGGCCCTCTCTATGGAGGTAATACCCTACTTCCTGCTTGATTGATTTTGATGAATATGAGTGTTACAAGAGTTGATCTACCACGAGATTGTAATGGCTAAACCCTAGAAGTCTAGCCTATGTGTATATGGTCATGAATGTCCTCTATCCGGACCATGCTCTCTGGTTTATATAGACACCGGAGGGATCTAGGGTTACATGGAGTTGGTTACATGAGAATGAATCTTCACAGCTGGTCACCTAGCTTGCCTTCCACGCCAAGGAAAGTCCAATCCGGACACGAGTATGGTCTTTGGTCTTCATGTCTTCACAGCCCATCAGTCCGGCCCAATGAATAACAGGCCGGACGCCCGAGGACCCCTTAGTCCAGGACTCCCTCAGTAGCCCCTAAACCCGGCTTCAATGATGAGGAGTCCGGCGTGCAGATTGTCTTCGGCATTGCAAGGCGGGTTCCCCTTTCTCCAAACTCCAAGATAGTCTTCGGATGTGATGATTGTATCCGGACCTGTTACACACACCATACACAACCGCAGAGAGAATATAATATTTGCACGAACCTAATCTGTTGATAACTTCTTTACAACACGACATTGCGTCTGTCCGGTCATAATTTTGAACCGTTTTTATCTGCCACCCCACGTTCCGAGACGCGGTTGCTATTGGCACGTCTTGTCGAAGCAGAGATCGTGTCCCCTTATTGCGGGATTCTCATCAATGCGGGCATGGGTAACTCAACCATGCCGTTTATACAACCCTTGGGAATAGGTGAGCTTTTAGGACAAGTGGGGAGGCGCTTGATATTCGCGGCCTTTATAAGGGGGTAAGGACACTCTCCCTTTACCCACACCCTTCTTCATCCTTAGTCCTTCCTTCCTTGAGCTCTAGCGCCCAAGCTTTAGCTTTTCCTCGTTTGAGAAGGCACTCCAATCATGTCCGGATCTGGAGCTGGAGGCAAGTGGATGGCCTCCTCTGTTAAGAAGAAGGACATCGTGGGGCTCCAAGAGGCTGGCTATTTAGCCAAGGAGATTGCTCACCGACTCCCGGCAAAAGGGAAAATCGTCCCTACCCCCGAGCCCCAGGAGAGGGTTGTGTTTTTCACACACTTCGTCCGCGGGCTGGGATTCCCCCTTCATCCATTTGTCCGTGGATTGATGTTTTACTATGGGTTGGACTTCCACGATCTGGCCCCCAACTTTATACTCAACATCTCAGCATTTATCATTGTGTGCGAAGCCTTTCTCCGCATCCCGCCTCACTTCGGCCTATGGCTGAAGACCTTCAACGTGAAACCGAAGGTGGTGAGCAGTCAACAAGCAGAGTGCGGAGGCGCCATGGTGGGCAAAATGCCAATGTCACCTGGCCCGAAGGCTCCTTCGCGGAGACGGTGAAGGGATGGCAGTCGGGGTGGTTTTACATCACCGAGCCGCGTGACGCCGATTGGGCAGCAGCCCCTGAATTCCGATCCGGAGTTCCGATGCGGCTCACTTCCTGGCAAGAGAAGGGCCTGATCTGGGGATCCTTGGACGAGATAACTGGGCTCCAGACATGCGTCCAGAATATGATAACCAAAAAGATCAAGCTTGTGAATGTGATCCAGGTTATGCTCATCCGCCGGATCCTTCCGTGCCAACGCCGGACTTGCTATTTGTGGGAGTACGACCCCGCCGAGCACTAGACGCTGCGAGGGCTCTTCGGCACAACGCACGAAGGCGTTTGGAAAGCGCTCTTCAAGGCCGGCGAGACGCCCCCGCCCACGACCGAAAATCGCGGGCTTAGCTCAAAGCGCCACGCCAATTCGGTAAGTCTTTAGTGTTTTCGAGGTACACCCGTCACCGGCATATTTTGAGGATGGATACTGAGTTCCTCCACCCACTTTACCAGGCCTGGATCGAGGTGGCGGAGCAGATTAACTGTCCGGCCCCGCTTCCTGAGGAGGAAGAATTCCCACTTCTGACGAAGATGTTGTTTCCGGCGCCGTATGACGTGCCAGAAAAGACGGCCAAGAAAGGCCCTTGCCAAAAAGGCGCTCCAGACATGTCATCCGAGGACGAAACTTCCTCTTCGTCCGATGACGACGACGAAGAGGGAGAAGAAGAAAACGATTCCCCACCTGAGGTGGGGAGAAAGAGGAGGGCGCCCCTCCCGGATTCGGAGGCGAAAGCGCCTAAGAGGGTTAAAGGCTCCCAAGCGGATAACTCCGTGTGGGACGTTGATAGTAGTCCGGAGCGACCTCGCCGGACCAAGCCTCGAGCTGCCTCGTAAGTACCAGAATCCGCAACCGTATGGCCTTCCTAGTTTGTAGTATTGACATATTGTAAGCCTTGTTACTGCAGTCCGGCACGCGATGGCTCCCTGCAATCCTCAACTGAGGATTCGCCGGACTCGAAGGAGACGGCTAGCATATCTCCGCCACCTGCTCATTCCGTCTCACCCAAGGGTGATGACGAGGTGGTGTCCAAAAAGGCTTTCCTAGGCCGGGGGGAGATTTCGGAGATCATCGGGGTGACGTCCCAAGATGACTTTTCGGCCACCGGGCATGCGGGGAAAAAAGTCCCCATGGGTACTGGCGACGGGGCCCGAGTTCCGTTTGGACCTCAGCCGGATACCATTCCGGAGATCTACATGGCTCCAGGGTCCAGCGAGCAGCATTCCCTGCAAGGAGGGAATATGCCTGTTCCACGGGTGACCTCTGTCCAACCAGAGGCGCCGGATAATCTGCTCGAGGCGCTACGAGGCGTCTCTATTGTGGATGAACACCGTGTCCTTATGGACACGGTGATAGAGAAGGTTCAGTTCGTCAGATGCGGACTGACAGAAGCCTGCACTAGCCTTCTAACGGGCTTTGAGGTAAGCAATGTGATTGTAGGAAAAATATCACAGTATAGACAGTAGCCCCTGATGCTCTGTTTGGTGTTCGAGAAGAAAAGCCGAACAGAGGATCAAGAATAAATATCGCAGCAGTCTAACATGAGTTGTCTATATGAATAAGCAGGTATCGCTTAAGGCTGCCACTGCTCATGCCGTGGAGGTCTCCGGACTAAAGCAGAAACTGGAGCAGGCCGAGGAGGAGCTCGGCCTCGTGAAGAACACTACAAAAAAATACACTTCCGTGATGATACGTGTTTGTCACAGTAGGTCGCGTTTTTTGTCATGCATGTACATCCATGACAAATTTATGACAGAATCAAGATAGTCATACCTGTGCTGTCGTAGAAGTGTTCCATGAAATTACCAAAATTATCATCACGGAAGTGTCCACTTCCATGACGATAAATCGCACGTCACAGAAGTGCTTTCGTCAAGGGTGACCGACACGTGGCATCCACCGTAACGGAACGCCGTTAAGATATCGGGTCGGGTTTTGGATTCGATAACCCGTTAACAGCCCCGGCCAATGGGGATTTTCCACGTATAAAATCATCATTGGCTGGAGGAAACACGTGTCGGCACACCGTTGGGACAGATGTCATCCGCTCATTGGACCGAAGGCGCCTATGATACGACGACACGTGGCACGGCCCAACAGAGGCCCATTCCTATGAAAAGGCCGGCCCATTTGACTTGGTCAAATGGTGGCGGGCCGGCCCACGGAAAGCCTGTTAACGGCCTGTTCGCATATAGCCCATTTGCAGCCCGCTAACCCAGGGCCCGTTACGCCCTATCCGAATTAGGCCCAGTAGCATCATCTGGGCCGTCCAATATGATTCAGCCCATTTTAACTTCCGGCCCATGTGTGGCCCATGACTTCTTTTGGCCCATATGAGGACCTTTGTAACTCTTGGCCCATTAACGGCCCGTGGTGAAACTGGCCCGTAATGAACAGTGTATCACTTTATACCCATTAACGGCCCGTTATTCCATTGGGCCATTTCCAGCCCAAGTTATCTTTCGGCCTTCTCAGGGCCCATTGATTCTTGGGCTCATTTGCAGCATTCGGTTACATATGGCCCGTTACTGTCATTTTCTGCTTGTGGGCCAAATTCAGCCCGTTGTTACAGTTGGCCCATTTGCGGACCGTTAATACGTTGGGCCGTTTTCATGTCAAAAAAACCCGTTGGGCTGTTTTCATAGAGTTATCAAATACAGCCTATTAACGGCCCGTTATGGTCCACGAATAGTATGGCCCATGATTGGCAAAATGATGATACGCCCCGTAGAAGGCCCATGGATCCTACGGCCCGTATGAGGCCCATGGATAGTACGGCCCGTAGAAGGCCCATGGATCGTACGACCCGTAGAAGGCCCATGGACCCTACGGCCCGTAGAAGGCCCATGGACCCTACGGCCCGTAGAAGGCCCATATAGAAGGCCGATGGATCCTACGGCCGGACGAAGGCCCATGGATCATACGGCCTACAGGAGGCCCATGGTTACAACAGTCCGTGTGTTGCCACGATTATTTTGGCCTAGTTACCAAAAATAGGCTATTGTGGCCACTAGAAAAAAACAGAAAAAGAACTGCAGTGACTACAAGCAAACAACTAAACAAGAAAATAAGGAAATAAATAAGCAAGCAATTAATGCTAGCCTATTACCGCTATTACACATATTACATCCACTAGGCATCAAACTTCGCCACCAGTGCAAATATAGGGAACAAAGCAGCACATTACATACACTGGCCGTCAAAATTGGCCACCAGTGCAAATAAACGCGGCAGCAAAACAAGAGCATAACTGAAACAACTTCAGAAGAGCTCAAGAAACGTTATCCTGGGTATCCACCATGCTGGCAATAAGCTTAGCAAGCTGATTAGCTTTGTCCTGTTTGGCGCTAAAATCCTCCAACGCTTGCTGTTGCACCAGAAAGTATGCATCTGAATGCTCCAGGGACTTCCGCAGTCCTTCCGCTACTTGTCGCAGCATAGCTGATCGATGTCTTTCAGCTTGTAGTTGAGACTCAAGAAACCGAACCGATTCAGACAGTGAGTTTGAATAGCTTGTGCAAGCGGTAGTGGCCAATAACTCGAACACTAAACCAAGACAGGACTTTGGGGTTGTCTCGCTGTCTTCAAGATAGTCTTCCTTAGCTGTTTTATTAGCTTTGTTGGAGACCAACAAGGATGTGTCACTATCCCGAACCTTATCTGCATTACTTCCTTTACCATTGCTTAATAAGGCACTCTTCCCCAATATTCTGTCAGCATTCTAAAAGAAGAAACAAGCAGACACATAACAAGTTTAGCATGTACTCGTATATGAAACTCATTTCGGTGAACCAGTTCATTAGTAAGGTGGACATGATTAAACTACCAAGTCTTCTATTGCCAAGTACTAGTACATAATAAAAGCATCAAACAAACATATATCTATGTCCTATGGTCACTGCATTGTCTTGCCAAATCAAAATAGAGACACGGTTCAAATCATATCAGTTCAAGACAAAGCAGCAGTGAAAGAATACAAAGCGTGGGAAACTACACGGCACAACAAGATTTCAGATGGGTACCACGGGTCTACATGTACAACAACACTATTGGCTCTGTTGTGATGCTAGTAATGTGCATGATATGAAAGTCAACTGTATACACAATTGAAATTGAAATCAACAGAGCTATTGATAAGAGCAAACCTGTTAAAGAAACATGCGTGAACATACCTGCTGTGCCGTTGGAGTTTCGATTGGATCCTTCAATTTAAAAATAAGTTTGTATGAGTAAATACAGTGATACAAGAGCAAAACAATCATAGTTAAAAAAGGCGCGCCTAAGCGAGCGCTTAAGCGCGCCTAGGCTCTAGGCGTTGGCAAAACGCATTGCGCATAACTACGCATAATCTGTGCATAACTGCGCATAAGCATGCGCTTTGGTCAGTAAAGCGCAAGGCGGTGGCAAAACGCACAATTAACGCCTAGCGCTTTTTTGAACTATGATAGCAATGGAATCTTAAATTAGAACAGTTGTTCTTCAGGTTTAGGCACTTGTTCTACATGAACAGAGTACAGTAAGATGCAAGAATATAATACTTAAAAATAGAAAATGAGCTCATAGACCTTACCACATTCTTGGTTCGGGACCAATATAGAACAAGGCGTTCCCAGTCATCGTCTAGTAAATGTGTCTTAGGAGAACATAAGGGAATTTGATGAGTTTCTTTGCCGGTGAAGTACGTTTTCTTCAGGTAATTCCGATACTGCCACCAAGCATTCTTGAAGATAGCAGAGGTATTAGCACAGGTTACCTCATCCCGAGTTTCCAAATCGGTCCTTCTCTATAGAGAAAAATGGGAAAATTTGCTGTATTATAACCATCATGGAGGTAGGATGTATGGGACGAAGCAAAGTAATTGCCATGAATAACATTACTTACACATAACTCCTGGACAAACACCTGCAACTGGCATTTTCCTTCATCTTCAGTATAATATTTCCAAGATGGGAAGATACGCACATACGATTTAACAACATCAAATGCGATAGATGCTAAACTACGACTAGCTGGTTGTGCTTCCTCCACAGGAATAGGCGTACTAACTGGTGGAGTTGGGGTTCGCCGTGATAGTACTGGCCCTTTGGGCACTGGAGCTGCCTTACTAACTGCTCTTGTTTGGGAGCTCTGTGGTGGAGATGGTGCTGTGTCAACAGGAACTGGGTTACTATCGGCTGGGGTTGGGGTTAGATTGGGTGAAGCTGGTTCTCTGTCCATCGCAGTAGGGGTACAATCTGCGAGAGTTTGGGTTATGTGTGGTAGGGCTGGTTCTTGTGCATGTACAACCGGGGTGCTATCTCCACCAAGAGGTAGCACTGTTTTATTTGAAGACCGTGTTTTTAGTCCGCTAGATACTGGCATCACCCGCTCCAATTCAAATGGCTGATAAACAGGAAACATTGTTGAATGTACAGACATTGTATGAGAGACAGGTGCAATAGATAGTGTGGAAAAAGGAGGGCATGAAATAGTTGACATGTATATTGTTTAACTAAAACGGATAGCATGACATAATTTCACATATATGATGTCTATCTAAACTGGATAGCATAGCATAACATAATTCAAAGATATGATGAATAACTAAACAGGATCGCATGACATAATTCACCTACATGTTATCTAAGTAATCAGGATCGCATCATTTAATTCACATATGTGATTTATATGCTAAACAGAGGGCATTCGATATGATGTCTGAACTAAGAACATGGTGTTGAATATTGTGTATATGATGTCTAAACTATGCAATGCAAGACACCGTATGCATGATATGAGCAGTATAACCGTGCCAAGTTAGAGCATACACCTCAGTGGGGGAATAGGACTGGTCATCTGTCTCTGAATCCATCTCTGAGGAGCTATCGGGACCCAACAAGAGATCTGCTTCGACAGGTAGCACTGTCTGCTCTGAAGGCCTTGTTTTCACTCCAGATTTTTCCATCTCCCACCCAAATGGCTGATTCACAGGAAGAGTAGTTTAATGTACAAACATTGTCGACAAATGGAAATGTAATGAAGAAAAGGATGGGCAAGATATCATTCAAATATATGATGCCTGGTTAAACAGGATGGCATTGCACATTTCACATATATTATGGCTGGCTAAAAGACATGAGACTGCATAATTCCCATATATGATATAGAAACTAAACAGGTGGCATTACAGAACATGTCTAAACTAAGCAGATGACATATATGATGTCAAAAGTAGGCACTGCAAGGCAACATATGCATGATATGACTAACATCATCATGCCAAGGTAGAGCAAACACCTTGGGGGGTAAATAGGAGTGGTCAGCGGCGTCTGAATCCGCCTTAGAACAGATATCTTCCTTTGGATTACAATCTGGAGAGGGGTGGGGAGGGTTTGCCATTGAACCCACCATGGAGCGATGTCTGCATGACATTGTATTGCTGCGCAAAACTCTTCTCTTTTTCTCTACATGTTCAGCATGACTGTGTACAATATCTGACATTCATACGAAAAAAATCTGGTGAGATTATGTAAGGAGAGCATGCAGAAATTTAGAGTGATGGTAAAAACTAGTGGATCGACGTTTTTCCGTTGAACCAAAATAGCCCTAATGGATCGACGTGAATGTATAGTAATAAGTGATGCAACAAGTGTACAACCTCTTTGCCGTAGCCGTGTCGACCTCAGCATCACTGGGTTGGTCACTGAAGCAGTTGAGGCAGAGGTGGCTGTCGGAGGTGTGGAGGAAGATCTGAGGAATTTATAGACGACGTCCAGGGCACTGCTCTGTTGTGATGGATCGTTCTGTCGTTGGAGCAGCTCCGGTGAGCCGTAAGACGTCAAGGCTGAAGCAGCACAAGACAGACATCGTCAATCTCAAGTGGGATTCTAATAGCATCTCCAATAGATGATGTAAAATGGATGTAAAATTAAAATCACCAAAAACCACCTGACTACAACAGATGAGGTAAAAACTGTTGACTCTGAACTTAACTGTCGAAACTGAAATTTACTGTGGAATCTGAATGCTACTGTCGAAACTGAACGCAATGGTAGCAGAGAGGCACTTGACATGTAGTTTAGGGAGGGCCTGCAGTTCATCTTCAACCTGCACCCCCCTGAGCCGCCAGCCACCACCGGCCGAACCGCCGGCCCCAGCGCCGCCTCGCCGCCCCGAAACAACTCGCCACCGCCGCCCCGGCTAGCCCTCTAGGCCCCCCGCCCCACCCTGAACCCTAAGATAGATAGTGGGGTACCTCTCCGGCAGGCCCCCGTCCCCGCTGCGGGTGGTTCTTCCTTAACTCTGGCGAGCCCCCCAACCCCTGAAAATCGACTGACCCAAAAATCGATTCAGTTGACTGAAGTGTGGCTTAATCGAAGCAGAGCAGCAGCACGAGCGAGGGGGAGAGCAGCAGCAGATCCGGCTGGTATGGCCGCCGCCACCGAAGGGGCCTCGCACTGGGGGAGAGCCGCCGTGGAGATGTCGCCCGCGGCGCCGACTTCAAGGTAGCCGCTCCATGGGGGTGCGGGATGGAGCACCGTCGGCGCCGGGAGGTCGAGTTAAGGAGAAGGTGCGATGCGATGAGTGTACAACCTCTTTGGTGGCGCCGAGTAGGCCTCGGCTTCGTCCGAGGAGTCGGTGAGGATGCTGCGGTTCCGGTGGAGCAGATTAAGGCGGCGCTGTGGGGATGGAGCAGCCGCGATAGACGAGGCAATCGTCGGAGCAGCTCCTTGGAGGTGGAGGACGGGGCGGCTGAACCGGCGGGACGACGAGATGGACGACGGATCCTCATCCGGGGAGGTGGACGAGGGACGTCAAGGTGTTGCGGTGGACGACGTCGTCGGGGAAGAGGCTCCGGCTGGGCAGCGGTGACATGGCGGACGGAGGAGGGTGGGGTTTCGCGGCTGGAGTGGAGAGGTTATGGCGGCCTGCAATTTCGAATGGCGAAAAGGGGGCGATGGGAGGGGGTGAAGCATGACTTAGGGACGCGCTTGTCCAAAATGTAGGGTGTGTTACAAAAGTACCCCCCACCGATTTGAACTAGCGGCCCTTTCGGCTCAGGGTTAGAAGGGGGATTTCGCGTGTCGGGATTTGGCAGCTGGAGGGAGTTTTCGCGCGCGTTGTAATTTCGGGATAGCAAGGCGCGGGTTGTGAAGGCGCCAGTTTTGGGAGCACGATATCTGAATTTTCGGGATATAACAAGACGCGGGTTGAATTTTAGGGACAAGCCTAACGTGTAGTAATATTGTACTTGTACATACCAAATCAATTCACACTTCCCTCAACCAAAAAGAAAACGAAAAAAATAAAACTATTCACACCACACAAAGAGAGAGTCTTGCCCCGTTTTACTATACAAATGCTATTCAAAGATACTCCCTACTTCCATCTATATAGGGCCTAATGCGTTTTTCGATGCTAACTTTGACCAAATATTAGAGCAATGATATATGACATGCAACTTACACAAAGCACACCGTTAAATTCGTCTATGAAAGGTTCTTTCAATGATATAATTTTCACATTGTGCATGTCATGTACTATTAATCTTGTCAATAGTCAAAGGCGGTCTTAAAAATCTCATTACGCCCTATATCGATGGAAGGAGGGAGTATGAGTCCATGTTATGTCCAATTAAATTTTTTCGCTTGCTGTATAATGCATGTAACCTACTCATACCAACATTTTAGTGCATTCCAAATGTCTATACTACCGCTGCAATTCGAACTAAATTTGAATTCGTTTCTCTATTTCAATAAGAATCTACAATCATGATTGTTGCCAACTTCAACCATCATAGTTTCCTTGCTATCCGCCAGATATAAATCGGACGGCCTATAATGCAGGATGGCAGGCACACCATCATCAACAACTCCGTTTTTTTATAAGAGTAGAGATAAAATATATTAAATGTAGTATAACATGTTCATAACCACACCATGTGTATCACCGTTATATATATTCACACATGCGCCGGTTTGAAACACTATGATAAATTCTTCAAATATCCGAATTCGCTCTTTATAATGAAGTATATATGATCTCTATTCGTCTTTTACACCCACACAACCCTCTTATCTTTGTAGCTAGAGCTAACTTTCTCTTGTGCATGCACACGCCCACATCCCTCTCACCCTCCCTCAGCATTCTCTAGCTCCATCGCGCAAATTCGTCTTTTCACTTTAGGTCGTTCACCCACGGTGTGTGTAGGCCCCCCAGCCCCTTCTTTACGGCACACATCGATCGATATGCCTCTCTAGCCAGGTGTGCCTAGCACAAACACAAGCTTCCCCTCTTCTCTTGTCACCGTCCATGCCTCACTCCCACCACTCTTTTTCATCGTTCTCGTACTCGCACACTCCTCCCCCTCGATATAGTATGCCTCTCGTACCACCTCCTACATGCATCCCTCTCTCTCTATCCTTCTCCTCGTGCCTCATTTGCTTCTAACACACACATGCATGTATACCGATCGACCTCCCAACATATACCTAGATCGACTTTAACTACCCCCCCCATCGATCGACGTACCTCACAAGTTATGTCTCTCCTTTCTCTAACAAAGGGCGATTGATCTTCATATGTAGTTACGTTTGCTTACCACAGCCACATCGCCCCCCTCATCATTCGTGCATGCCTCCTGACCAGTCTCTCACACGCACGTGCACAGACAACAAGCAGCCATCTCCTCTCTTATTGATATTGCGGGCGTGCCCTCCGTTTGTCTAGCAAGCCTATCCCACCATTTGTTAGAAGAAAATCCACTACCACCCCTCCAACACTCTAGCTCTGTCTCTCTCCCAACCTTATTCCTCTCCTGCACATATGCATGGATGCCGATCGATCTCCCTTAATACATTAATTGAGTTTCTGGACTTTTAATGTGCATAATCTAAATATGAATTGCATGCACATGCTCCGGTGCACCAAAGTGGGTTGAAAAATCACATGTGTGTCCTTGGTTGAATTTCTAGGTCCCATGGAAGAAATGAGAATGAAATTCAAACATCTGGGCATCATGACTCGGCCGAGAACATCGAGAAACTTTGATTTTAAATTCATGTAAATCCAAAACTCGCCTGGAAATCATGAAACTTGGCATGGTGTCATGTCACGGCACTAACATGTTGTGGTAAAAAATTGGGCCGATTTGGAAGCTCGTGGTTCTAAGAGGGAACGTGCCACCTTTGAGTGTGAAACGATATACGCTGCCCCCCCTTGAGTTTCCTTAACAAAGGCAACATAGAACTACATTAGTGCCCTGTTAAATTTTGGAATTATTCCGGGTTCGTTTGTCGTTTTTATACATTAATTGAGTTTCTGGTCATTTAATGTGCATAAGTCAAATTTGAACTACAAGCACATGCTCTCGTGCACCAAAGTTGGTTGAAAAATCACATTTGTGTCCTCGGGTGAATTTCTAGGTCCCATGCAAGAAATGAGAATGAAATTAAAACATCTGGGCATCGTGGCTCGGCCGAGAACATTGAGAAACTTGGTTTTAAAATTCTTGTAAATCCAAAACACGTCTGAAAATCATGAAACTTGGCATGGATGTCATGTCATGGTACTACCATGTTGTGGTAAAAAAATTGGCCGAATAGGAACAGATTTTGGTATAAGCTTCTTGCAAACCGAAGCTTCTCTCAAGAAGGCTCGTGGTTCTGAGAGGGAACGTGCCACCTTTGAGTGCGAAACGATATACGTTGTCCCCCTTGAGTTTATTTACAAAGGCAACATAGAACTACATGAGTGCCCTGTTAAATTTTGGAATTATTCCGGCTTCATTTGGCCTTATTTACACATTAATTGAGTTTTTGGTCATTTAATGTGCATAATTCAAATTTGAACTACAAGCACATGCTCCCGTGCACCAAAGTTGGTTGAAAACTCACATTTGTGTCCTCGGGTGAATTTCTACTCCCTCCTTCCATCTATATAGGTCCTAATGCATTTTTCGAGGCTAACTTTGACCAAACGTTAGAGCAATAATATATGACATGCAACTTACACAAAGCATACCTTCAAATTTGTATGTCAAAGGAGCTTCCAATAATATAATTTTCATAGTATACATCTCATGTGCTATTAATCTTGTCAATAGTCAAAGGCTGTCTTGAAAAACACATTAGGCCCTATATAGATGGAAGGAGGGAGTAGGTCCCATGCAAAAAATGAGAATAAAATTCAAACATCTGGGCATCGTGGCTCGGTTGAGAACATTGAGAAACTTGGTTTTAAAATCATGAAACTTGGCATGGTGTCATGTCATGGTAGTACCATGCCGTGGTAAAAAAAATTGGCCGAATAGGAACAAATTTTGGTATAAGCTTTGCAATCGAGCTTCTCTCAAGAAGGCTCGTGGTTCTGGGAGGGAACGTGTCACCTTTGTGTGCATAATTCAAATTTGAAATACAAGCACATGTTCCAGTGCACCAAAGTTGGTTGAAAAATCACATGTGTGTCCTCGGGTAAATTTCTAGGTTCCATGCAAGAAATGGGAATGAAATTCAAAATTCTGGGCGTCGTGGCTGGGTTGGAAACATTGAGAAACTTAGTTTTTTAATTCCTGTAAATCCAAAACACGCATGAAAATAATGAAACTTGGCTTGGTGCCATGACATGGCACCAACATGCTGTTGTAAATTTGCAGTCCGATTTGCAAAGGCGCACACATTAACAATCAACAAAGTCATTTTGGAACAAGTGCTGTCGCGTTACAATCGGAAACACAAGTATTATTGAAACCGTGGGCGTTCTACTTACTAGTACCATTTACGTGCCGCCACGCGTCCCCATTTTTTATTAGCTAGGAGGCGCCGTGCAGGGTAGCTATTTGAGTACGAGAGGCGTGCGATCAGACCCCTGCGCATGCTTATCGGGAGGAGAGCCCTTTGACCTCCATCTGCCGTCCACCTCTCTCCCAAGGTCTCCATTAATGGTGCCCGAGCCTCTATTTAATGGCGTGACTATGTCTCACTCGACTGAGATTTAAGAGAGAAAAAAGAAAATCTGAAAGCACGGATCTTGATGTAAGATCCGACGGACCTATATAGCATCTACTGCGACTTATAGCAAGAATGATGAATATATAAGGACACGGCAGTCCGCGCAGGCCAGGTGCCCTCCCTTGCACTTCAGAAATCAATCGAACAGCACATCAATCAAGAAACCTGCACCTTGCTCAATCAGCCGAACGGACGAGGTGTATTCGAACCTCATACACTGGAGGCGTCAAGGGGCGGAGGCACAAGGGGCAGTGGAGCACGGTGAGGTCCATCGAGACCTTAGAGAGCTCCATCGTCGGGTCCTGTTCGGTCTGCATGATCTCGCCCTCCTCGTGCACAACCATCTCTCGACTTGGGCCGGGGTATTACAAAGCTTTACCGTCACATATTTTATACTACTTCAAGGTGCATTAAATCAACACATGCAAGTATCAAAAGGAGAGTCACGGCATGCATGCATGCATTGTAATTAATGCATCGGTAAACGCAAATTATTGAAATATATCGAGTGCAGTGCTTTGATGTGTCGCGTCAACTCGTACATCAACGAGAAGTTTGATTATCCTCTCCCTCGCGGACTTAACTGCACCTGCCTTTGGCTGTATGATAGGTTGGCCACACACCTGTCGGGCCCACCTGTCATACATGCAAAGGCAGGAGCGTTCCTCCCTCGCCCATGAGCGTGGTGGCTGGCAAGACTAGGAGAAGCTTTCGCTACACGCTCTCCCTCCCGCACGCGGTGGACATGCAGCAGTTCAACCGGTGTCAAATGGCCAGAAGCGTACTGTAGTACTCCTCTAGTGCAATAGTACTCCATCATTGTTCGACTTCCCGAAGAGGCGAAGAGCCAAGCGCAGCCCGGACACTCGTGTGGCAGTTTCATGTGTAGAGTAGTCTAGGATAGCCTGTACCGTGCCTGTAAGCTTAAAATCGTTGGGGTCGGCTCCATGCTATGTGGCCGTCTCGAAGTTTTTAAAAAAAAATTAAAATAGTCTTCTGGCCCTACCTGACACCCTGGTGATTGTAGTTTGCACGCTCATCTGGTCAAGACAGGAATACATATATTAAATTTTTTTTTTCGAAAAGGGGGGATTCCCCGGCCTCTGCATCAGAACGATGCATACGGCCACATATATTTTAATTTGTGGTGGGTAAATGTTAGAGGTTGCAGCAAATATATTATACACTGCGGGTCTTTCAGCCAAGTTTAGAGGCAAGCATGTGGGGCCAGTGCTATGATGTGTCGCATCAACTCGTACAACGAGGAGAAGCTTGATTTTACTACACGCCTTCTCCCTCACCCATGCGCGTGGTTGCTCGCAAACGAGGACATGCTTTTGCTTAGTAGTACTTCTACAACAAGCTATCCGTCCCGCTTGCGGTGGACGGACATGCAGCAGTGGATTCGACACTGTAGAAGCAGTAGTAGTAACATCATTGTTCGTCTTCTCGAAGAGGCGAAGAGCCAAGCGCAAACCAAACGTTGCAGTTGCGAACATTGGAGCACGCATATAGCTAGGCTCTTGTATGAGACAAAATTGCTGTGTGAGCCCACTATTGTACTAATACGTACAACTACTTGCTAGTATAGCCCTGTAAACCAGAAAGGAGTATTTGCCCTTCTAGAGATTTCAACAAGTGACTAGACTACACCGAGATGGAGTACATATGGAGCAAAATGAGTGAATCTGCACCGTAAATAAATACGTACTAGTTCTATCGTTTTCCTTTCCGAGGTGCACAATATTGAGTATACTGACTAGTCTCTTTTTGACACGCATTTACGTTTTTTACACAGTACAGACGCAAGCGCTCATATACACGCGCATACACTCACCCCTATGAACGCACACATGCACGACACTATCTTGAAATTTACAAAGTCACCATAGGCACCTCGTCGTCGACGGGTCCATAGGTGCTTGAATGCCAAGAAGGGAGAGGGTAGCGGTTCCCGAGACGTTGAACGGTCAATGATGCATCCTCAATGACATGCAGATGGAATTAATTGGAGAAGCAGAATAGAGCCAGCACGATGTGAATGCAACAGAGTTTGGACTCTCATATAATAAAGGCGCTCCACCACTCCAATCCATCTACTCCCAAGTCTCTGCGCAACACTGCTCACTCCAATCCAAGACCAAGTGACCAGAAGCCACAAGCACCTATGGAGGCGAGCGGCAGTCGGCTGTGCCAAATCATCCAAGGCGCCGGCCTGCGGCCCCGCACCGCGCAGCGTTTCCAGACGGTGCTGGCGACCGCAGGCATCGTAGCCCTCGCCGACGCCGGCTTCGCCTCTCGCATGGACGACATGATGGTCAACTCCATCCGCAAGTTCACCGTCGTCAAGAAGCGCGCGGACGACCTTGCCGTACTGCTCCAGCCCGCGCGCCCAGGCTCCTCATTGCCTGCCACCCTCATCGGCCTCCATGGTGATGAACTCTTTCAAGCCCTGGTGGCCCTGCAGGTGCCGGAGGTCGCGACAAAGAATGTGCACCTCGAGGCCGCGCTCGCCGCGCAGCGCCTCGCCATGCAAGAAACCGCCAACCTGCACATCCACTTCTACGCCTCGACGGTGTAGAGTGCCCTGAGGTTGAGCACACAGATGATCTACGTACGTTCAAATACGATCAACCGTGCGACAGCAGTTCCAAATCGAGAGGGAAAGGCGAAGAGTCGGTGGACGGTTGCCAGTTTGCCACGACACGAAGAGGCGCCCCGGCCTACACGTCCTTTCGGAAATTGTACAAAAGGACTCGCCGTCTTCTCACTGACATGTTGGAACGGGACCACATGTCAACGAAACATGGTGTGTAATTTCTCGTGCAAAATGCGATCTGGCCGCGTTGGCCCGAGGTGCCGCATTAGTTATCGACCTTTATTTTTTAACATACAATCTGAGTGGATAGCTCCTGTGGTCATCACACGTGAGCGGATATATAGGTGGGCTAGGTGGGCAGGCGGCAACAATCTAAGTGCTAAAAGAGTTGATCTGGAAAAAAGAGTTGATCCAATGCTTGGTTTTGTTTGGATTTTCCAACTATGACCATTGGATAGAGTGGATCAATGGCTTACGTTCAAAGTTATTCTCATTCTATATAGAATGGTATAGGAACGTGGAGAGATTTGGTTGATTTTATATCGCTGAATAATATAAAATATTATGAGTGCACACGCTCCACCCCGAGGTTTGTAGCTCCTTCTCGGCCGTCGGGAATCTATGTTCTTCCACTCTTTCGTTTAAGACATGAGCTTTGTTCATCCTGTTGCCGACACGCGGGACATCTATATGCCTCCATTTTACAAAATCATACTATATGCCTCCATGACATGCGGGACATCTAGCATCAAGGTGGCATGTCATGCAAGAAAATGGAGATATGCAGTGCTTAAGTGAGTCGTGCACTTCGATGGCACCTAGTACTACGCAATATTTTTTCTCCTCGATGGCACGTGAATAGTGCACGTACTCAATGACAGAGCGACGAGAGAACGATGAGAAGCTTGCTTACTACGCCTTCTCCCTCGCCAACGCGTGCACGGTGGCTCGCAGCATGAGGAGAAACTTTTGCTTACAAGCGGTGGACGTGCAGTAGTTCATTTGGTGTCAGATTGCCAAAAGTATTACTGTAGTACCATAATTATTGTTCGACTTCCGGAAGAGGAGAAGAGCCAAGCGCATGGTCACCTACTAACCTAGTACAGTACTACTATAGCCAAAGTTGGTCCACCTTTTTAGAGCATGGTTAATTAATATTGGCGGCTCTTGCAGCGGCACATCATTTAGAGCAAGTACTCTCTTCGTAGGAACAAAGGAAGTGAAACAAAAGTTGGAGTGGATGCTAGATTGCCAATTAAAACATGGTTACATAGGAAAAAAATTCCTATAGCATTCTATCCTATGAATCAAATGACCAATGTAGGAAAATTATGAGGGGGGGCTCTCCAACAGTGTTCCTTGGCTCACACCTATCATCACGGTGGTCGAACTTGGAGTCATTCATCTGGTACACGTGGCATCTCAGATCTGGACACAAGGTGACGCGACCTCTCACTTCCTCCGCCATTTGAAGCGGCGCGCTGGTGGAGGGCTAGCATACTCCAATATTAGGTTGGCTCTATGTGATGTGGCAACTTCATATACTAACCGAATGCTGGCTATACTCCCTCTGTAAATAAATACATGGTGTATTGTTTTATTCCTATCGGCGAGGTAACTTAATGTCTTTTTGCTACTTAATAGGATTACATGCAATGAACTAACCACCGCATGTGATGTTTGGTAGTCTCAAGTCATTGAAAGCATGCACGGGCACGGAGGGGGACGCAACTTCATTGACTTACTGCACCTGCCTTTGGGTGTATGACATGTGGGTCCAACGGGTGGCTGGCCAACCTATCATACAGCCAAAGGCAGGTGCAGTAGAGGGGCGAGGAGTAGATGGCCAACACGCACGTGAATTCAACGCAGTCTGCACTTCTCATATAAAGGCAACCTTGGACGGCATTGTTTAGAAGCACGTTGAGCTTGCCGCCAACGCCGCTGCTCCTCACACGTCGGTTGGTGACCCGGTGCACTAGGGCGTGAGGATGTCGTTGATGGATCTGTATGTATCTTTATCTTTACATCAAATCCATGTAGTAGTATATGGTACTACTAGTAATTATCTTACCTTTCGCATCAACTTCATAATTTTCCTATGTACTCCATGCATGAACTGTGCCAGAACCAAACTTCTCATTACTCTAGGGAAAATTGTTATTTCTATCTATCGGTAGCCCCATGGAGCAGAACCAAATTTTACAAGTTACAAGTTCAAAAGGAAAAGCCTGCCGTGTTTGCGTCGCACCCCCACACGGTTTGTCTGGCACGCCGCTCAAGGGGGAATGCGTGCTGTGTTGCATTTTCTCTTACAAGTGGGACCGCAGTTAAGCAAACCGACTATCGGCAAACCCCCACCCCGCCCACCGCGCGATGGCTGAGAAAACAGGAGGGAGAAGAGATGGCTGTAGCTAGCACGGACTCCAAGAAAATTGGTGTCGGATGGGACTCGTGTGGGTGGCGTGTGCCGTACTGCTAGACATGAATGCTAGTTATGGCCCATGCCACCCCACTATATCGAGGTGCTGGTTACTCCACTATATCGAGTACGCAGAACAAATTTCCCGGAGTCCGTGCTCGGCCCTCCTCTATCTCTCTTCTCAGCCAGCCAGCAGACGCGCGGAGCCCATCATCTGTTTGCTCATATGCGGTCCCACATGTCAGTGAAAACGCAAGAGGACCCACTGAACCTGCACCTCTTTCACCTCGACGTGCTGGTGATGAAAAACAAATCCAATAAAGATCTTCGGTGGCCACTTTTGGAGTTACTCAAGAGTAGTAAGATTCTATTTACAGTTTAACCCAAGATGCACATCACGTGGCTTCACCTACCACTCTATTTTCTTGCATGACACGACCTGGATGCTGGATGTCCCACGTGTCGGCAAAAGGAGGAAGAACTCGACCAAATCTTTGGTTGTGCTCTCAGATTAGACTAGTTGTGCTAACTTAAAATTTTATTGTGTAGAATGGATGCAAGTTTTGGTATTGGGAAGAAGAGTACAATGATATATTGATAGAGCACAATTTAGTAGATATTCTAGCACTTTTAGCTAGCATAGAGGCTAGAGATGAGACTAGTGCACTTGTTGATAGAATAGAGGCTAGACACGTCTACTTCTTTACACTCGAAGAAGAAAGAAGCACGCAAGATCGAGCCTCCGTAGATCAAAAATGAATGCATCGAGAAGGCACTAATCCAACTTACAGGAGCAGTTATGGAAGTTGGATATCTTCTAAAATGTATTCTTGTGGTTCTTGTTTTCTTTGGTCTTGCTTTTCTAGTCAAAATTTTGGTGATGTATTTCCATGTACCAAAAAATCAATGATGAAAAAAGATATGTGTTTGCAAAGAAAAATGTACGCGGCCGGGATGCGGTCGCGCGTTCTGCGCACGACCACTGCATCCGAGAAATGGCCCGGACACGACCCCATTGCCCTACCCAAACGGACAGAATCCGGGAAAAACAGAGGTCCGTTTGGGGTCGTGCATTGGAGTTGGCCTTACAAGTGGGACCGCAGTTGAGTAAACCGACTATCGGCAAACCCCCACCTCGCCCGCCGCGCGATGGCTGAGTTAGAGAAACGACTAGGTTGAAGAGATTGCTGTAGCACGGACTCCAAGAAATATGGTGTCAGATGGAAGTCGTGCTGGTGGTGTGTACCGTACCCCTGGACGTGAATGCTTGTTCTGGCCCATGCCACCCTACTACTCCTAGTACTACTTATAGTAGTATTATCGAGGATTCGAGGTGCTGGTTACATACAGCGAACACATTAACATATGGCCCACCTCACACCGTGGCCAAATTTCCTGGAGTCTGTGCTAGGTTAAAAAGTGTTCTTTGTGAGGATGGGTGGCTGGTCTCAAGTTTAAAAATTGTTGTATTACGTACGTAGACGTAGAGATAGTGCAGCATGTGAAGCTAGTACAAATAGTGTACTATTGTTGATTGGCCTCATCCAATAATCTGTTGCAATGCACGTACAATTATGTATTCGGAAAATATTTTTTTGCCTCGTCGCAGCACCCACTCAGAGAAGCGACTCGATAGCCATTCATAAATTTAGTAAGTTTATCACAGGCATATCATTTTATTACATAGAATAGGTCATCAACCCACAACAACAACGAGGATAGATTATAAATACTAAATTTTCATCACACAACAAATAACAAGCAATGAAATGAACTTCAACTCGAAAACCATTCATAAATTGAGTCTATGACATGCATTCGCAACTAAAATGTACCATTCATTAAATACAACAAGTTATCAACACACAACGACAACGAGGATACATGTTGGATTATAGATTATTTCCAACAAAACATTCTAGAAAATACTAAAGTTTTCATCACACAACAAATAACAAGCAATGAAATGAACTTCAACTCAACCAATCCTCGGCGTTGGAAACGCTTGCTTTGAACCATAGGTGCTCTGGGAAGGGCCAACTATTGTCAATATCGAGAGCAATGCAGGACTGATCATCCAGGCTGAAGTGGCATATATCAGGACCAGGGTAGGGAACCACCGAAATGTCCGAGGTATAGATACAGTTGCTTCTCATAAATGGTAGTAACTTTGTGTCAACAGCAGCTGGATCGCCTTTCACCATCATTGGATAGTTTGGTCCAAGGAAGAGCGAGTTTGCTCCAAGACTATCAATACTGAACCAGGGAGAAGGTGTTGGCGCTAGCACACTAGTATCCATCCTGAATACAATGCAATGGGTGTTGGAATAGGTCAGGAGAGGGCGACCATGGGAGACAACACCTGCTTCCTCAGTAGTAACAGTCTGAGTGCACTGTATACAGACAAGAAGAGGTGATCCATCGGAATTAGTTGCCAGGCACCACTGAGTATATAAGTTCTGCTCCTCCTCATGCTCGTGATCATCACCATCGTCATCTCCCCTTGCTTATAAATTTTTTCAAGTATAGGTGGTGAATGTTCACAGGACCTTGGAAACACAAGAAGAAGGTTAATTAGTAAAGGGAAACTTGATAACCCACATGCATGTGGATGAAACAATTATAATTACGGTGGAAGACAAACATACCGAAACTACGAGGATCCCATGCAAAAACAGTGCCACGAGTGGTGGCGGCAAACACAAGATCCTCGTATTCAATTGCATCACAGTACACATCCGTGTATAGAAACTGATTTTTGAGCAATATCCATCCATTCGAACCACGAAGGACGACAACAAGCTTGTCGAAGATAGCAACAACTTGATAGTTCTTGTAATTCCAAGAGCGGTTGGGAACTCGACAAATTGCTATCTTCAGTAGACGACAGACACCATGATCGTATTTGAACGTACGTAGATCATCTGTGTGCTCAACCTCAGGGCACTCAGAGATTTTTGGAAGTGGAATCCGCTGACGAGTGTACACATTCACAAGTTCCCACTCGCAATTGTACCCAATATAAACAACCCAATCTCCATTTGTGCCAGCCCAGGACTTACCCTTAAGCGATGGCATCTTGACATCACACGTATCATTATCAAGCGGCATCAACTTGCACAAGGCGAGGCCTCCGTCGTCCGCGCCCATGCGAACAGGCTTATAGCGAAGAAGATAAGGGAGATCAAACCGCTCCTGGACCCTTGGGTTCCTTGTAATGATGTTATTAGTTGAGTCGAGAATGGGCTTGAACGAACCTGCCATGCTAGCCGAGGTGATGACGTCGCACCGATCAATGAGTTCCCCCACCACGTCATCTTTCAGATCGGGGCAAGAATAACGGGGTCGTTTCCGGCTTGTTCCCTCCATGGAGAAGACGATCGAACAATGGCAGAAGGAAGGGTGAAGGCAAATGGAGGAGGGAGGAAGAGCGTGCGACAGCAGTTCCAAATCGAGAGGGAAAGGCGAAGAGTCGGTGGACGGTTGCCAGTTTGCCACGGTACACGAAGAGGCGCCCCGGCCTACACGTCCTTTCGGAAATTGTACAAAAGGACTCGCCGTCGTCTCACTGACATGTTGGAACGGGACCACATGTCAACGAAACATCGTGTGTAATTTCTCGTGCAAAATGCGATCTGGCCGCGTTGGCCCGAGGTGCCGCATTATTTCTCGACTTTATTTTTTTAATGGCGTGCCGTTCAGTTTTGAAGCACGACTAACTGGTACTGTTTGCAGAGAAAATATAAACTACTCTACCACTACTCCACCTCTAGTACTAGTAGTATAAAAAAGATATATAGGCTGGAGCTTCAGAGCTTTCTTGCTAAGGGCTGCCCACTTGCTTCTCACACTATCACCCTCTCTCCAGATCTAAAAAAGACGGCCTCTCTCTCCCTCCTCACCGGTGGTCACAGATCCGCCGGGGAAGAAAAGGACGTGCAGTGTTGACGCACTCGTCGTCGGCGAGCGAGGTCACGCACTGACGACAAGGCCGTCCTCTCAGACCTAGCGCCCGCGCGGGATGGCCTCCGTCCCCAAGCTCGCTGTCGTAGTGCGTGTGGAGGACGATGACCACGAGCGAAGCCACTTCCCGCCGACCCTCAGGTATGCTACCTCTTTTCGAACCATACCCTTGTTCTATTGCCCCATCTGCCATGTCGCTGCATGTGGATCTTTTTCCACTCCACCATCTTCCCAATTTGCTATCCTCTGCTCTGCTGGTCACGCAGACGAAAACCTTAATTTCACTATTAAAGGAAACCCTACTTCATGCAGACTAATCCATGTCTGGGTTGAATAAGGAAAGGAAGGGAGACTGTACTGTCCAAGAGAGTAGGCATCGAACCCGCATCTAGGTTGAGAAGGGGAAAATCAGTAGCTAAGGAACGAGTCTCGTGTCTCTTGGTTGAAGAAGGGTAGAAAGGCATGACAACGCAATAGAGAATGACCAGGTCGATCGGTTTGTTGTCCTCACATAGGAAAAAGGTGGCTAAACATAACAAAAATGGGACGTAATCCACATATGCTGCCTGGATATTTGTTGCTCTGGGCAACCATACCTCCCTCACCACTCTATGCGTCCGTGGAGGTACATCGTACTGGTGCGCCCACTGTCCGAATGGGCCTCGCATGCTCTTAGTCTAACTTTTTTGCTGTTAGTATAACGCCAGCAGTCAAGTCAAGCAATGCTACTGCTAAAGTGATGCCACATTTAACTAATGCCGCACTCAGTCTAATGCCACCGATAAATTTAAGCAATGCCATTTAATGTCACTGGATTATTTCAGGGTTAGCTGTTGATTGTGGATGTATTAAAGATTTTTCAACTAAGGCATTCTAATGATGTTGCACAGCCAGTATACCAACGATGAAACTTGTTACTACCTTCAGATTTTTGCACTGTTAATGCTTATAGATTACATACCTCACTTTCATGAGATAAGTTAATTTTTTTGTACAGTGTCACCAAAATGCCAAGGCGCTGATGTCATTTTATTTTGGTTAAACTGCACAAAAAATTATGAAGACAAGAGGAAAGGTTAAGAGTGGGCACCTCCTCCTCCGGCTGTTCTCTTGATTCGTTCGATCAAGTTTTTATGTTTGATCGATTATCAAGATTGGGATAGCAATTTTTAAGGTCCCCCCGAGTTCGAAATGATATTTACCTTGGAGGTACATGGTTTGCAATTTTTTATACTGTCATTAGTTAATAATGCTAGTTACCTTCAGACTTTTGTATTTGGTTTAATGCTCATGCACAGCTAGTATACCAATGCTGAAACGTGTTACCTTTACATTTTGTATTGTTAATTCTTATAGAAATCTTCCAGTGCCAGAGTTTATTGAAATCTGTTCAGTAAAACCATTGTACTGTACCCTGTAATAAAATAACTACTCTACTGTTGCACTAGCCACTGGATTAGTGTATATTTGTAGTATTCGAAATTTCGAATGGTGTTGCATTAGCGTATGGACATAAATAAAGGGTGGCAAGCTTTCCCAGATATGTGCTCAAGAAAACTACTACCTGTTTTTCTAAATACTAGTAGACGTTTGGGTACTTTAAACTGAACCGCAAAAACCTCTTATATTAAGGAACAGAGGGTGTAGAGTTCACTCAAATTATCCCGGTAAAGCTAGTCACACCTTTGTTAAAATTAATGTTCATTATGTTATCGGAGGAGGTCTGTAAGTTTGTCTCTAATGCCTGTCGACTACATACCTGACATCATGATGTAATGTTAAGTCATTTCCTTTTGTACAGTGTCACTGAATTGTCAAGGCGGTGATGGCATTTTATTTTAGTTGAACTGCACAAAATATGCTTAAAAGAAGAGGAAAGGTCAGGAATCGATCATTCTTTCAGAAAGAACTATATATGCCTTTCTGACATCAGCCTCTGTTGCCTTATTTATTCCTTCAAAAAGGTGGTTAGAAACAGTCTTGCTACCTTTTCCCATTAAGAAATTGGAATGCTTATATTTGTGAGTCTATGCTTCAACTAGTGCCACTTTTATAGTAATCACACTTTCAATATCTATGCAAACAGGGATGCTCGAGTTTAGTGGAACTGCACAAAAAGTCCAACTGGTTCAACATTAGGAGCATGTTTTCTCCCAAACCTTTATATCCAATTGGTGGCACTATGAGCTGTTCATTAAGAAGGTACATGGTTTGCTACTATCTTGCTACTCTTTTTGTACTGTCATTAGATAGTAATACTAGTGGTTTGCATGTGAATTTATTGGCAGGGTGGACCTACATTGGAGGTGCAGGACATGATTCAATGACTGGATGCTCAATTTCGGTTGTATCGATTTCACCTCTTCCATCACTGCGAACATGGATATCCTTGGTCTGATGAAGAATAGGCGCTATATTTCTGCTCTGAACAAGCAAATCAATTCAGTATGAAATTGTCCAGGGCAAAACATGACTGTATCAAATTGTCCAGTGCAAAACATGACAGATCTAAGCGGAAGAGACATGTTTAAACCGAAAATACAAGGTGGGGTATATGTTTACTAGCTGCTTGATATTTGTGCAGACAGAGATGTCTGCCCGTTGCTATTTAGCAAACACACAAAGTGACCGCAATTTTGGTTGAACTGCACAAGAGAATAGTATAGTCACTGCATGCAGTGCCATTTGAAAATAGACACAGAAAGATTGGATAGTCACTTCATGGACTGCAGAAAAGTAGTACTGTACTATTTATTGGCCAACACTAGGTGCTTCATTGCTTTGGTCTGATTATACAATGGGCATCATTTTGCCTAAGTTAAAGTTTGTATTCCGAAAATAGTCTCGCCGTGTGATCAAGAGAAGACCAAATCATATTGCAGTGGATGTTCCTCCATCATGTGTGGTTCATTCCCATGGTTCCAGCTGTTGGTGAAACCACTTACGTTTGCAAGAGGAATTGTAGACTTCACAAACAAATTTGTCATTCAGTCTGTACTGAATGTTGGCCAAGAGAAGCATCCATGTTAGTAGGAAGAACATATGTTTTTTCTAGATCTTTGCTTTTGGAGCTACATATTTGTATATGATCTGTGAATCATTGAGATGCATTAACATGTTGATCTTATGTATGGGAATCGTACTAGTTGGTTTTAGTTGTGGCTGATCTTTGCTTTTGGAGCTACATATTTGTATATGATCTGTGAATCATTGAGATGCATTAACAGTTCCTTATATCTGTTCGCTCAGTGTTTACAAGTTACCGATCGATCACTAGCTAGCCTACTAATGCGCTCCTGGCTGTTTTAGTTGCGACGCAAGATCCGAAGTGGCAGTTTTTTGAATAGAAATGCCTACCTCTGAAGAAACTGACAAGCTGCTCTGAAGAAAATGCCATGCGAATCTGAAGAAACTGCTAGCAAAAACGTTCGCAAATGCCTTATCTCCCAGCTAAAGTTCATCAATTAATGCCCTCGGCTGCGACTCGTTGCATGCTGCTCCGCGTACTGGCTGCGAGCGATTTTGAGTGCCCGCATGCAGCCGGCCGTAATTAAGGCAGCTAACTGATGCGAAAAAGATGCGCTTTAATTGTTGCGGGCCTTTTAAATCCGTGGAATCATTATTGACAAGGAGGGAGATGATTCGAGTGCACTCGTTTGACCGTAAGGCCGGCGTGCGACCCAGCACGGACGGGACGGGACGACACAGTCAGAATTTCAGTTTCTCTAGTTTTCCATGGCAAGCTGGCGCGCTAAGCCATGCCTGCTTCATTATGCATTGAATTCCGATGACCGTCGCGCTACCTTCCGCTTATAAGTACTGTTTCTCGGCCTTCTATGGTGGCACCGTGACCCAACTCGCCCTATCCTCATAAGCCCCCACCGGCCCGACGTTGCTCGCCACTTATCCTCGCTCTCGCCACGTCCGCCATGCCCCCGCCCGTCCGCGATAGGCGTGGCCGGAGGCGGTCACCGCCGGAACTAGTGTTCGGTTTTTCACCGGAAGGCAGACGGAGGGAGGAGGCATTCTATCGGTCTTTAGATGGCAATGCGGAGATCGAGGACTTGTTGGAGCGCGACCGCCTGGCGGAGGAGCAGGAGTTGTTGGAGCGCGACCGCTTGGCGGATGAGCAGCGTATCGCCGATTTGCGCCGCCAGCGGGACATGGAGCAGCAGCGCACCGACGCTCTGAGTCGCGAGCAGAGCGCCCGCACGTGGGCCGACTACGTGGAGGCCGGCGCCCGGCAAATAGCCCTGGAGGCTGTCGGGCACGCACGCGTTCGCGACGCCGATTTTTACTACCAGCTCGTCAAGTGGGTTTCCCGCTTAGAAGCCGAAGCTTCGGTGGACCACGCCGGCATGGAAAGGGCCAACGCGCGCGAGCAACGCGCCCTATCGCACCTCTGGCAAGTCCGAGGCGAGGCGGAGGACGCCGGTGCCGGCGTTTAGCGTGTACCGCAGATGGCGGCCGGCATCGTCTAGTTAGCTAAGAGTAAGTTAGTACTTGTACGCTACTAGAGTATTAGTGGAAGTAGATAGTTAACTTGGCTATGATGGTTGTCAACGTGGAAGTTCAGTACTCTATATGTGGATCAGACCTGTTACTTTGCTCTGAATGTTGAACTTTCCGTTTGAACATATGGAATGGGCTGTTATTTTTTTAAATGGGTTGTATTTGTCCTCCACGGGTTTAGAGGCTGACTTGTGGGCCTACCAAGTTGACGCGTACACAACCAGGAGATGATTGTACGTGGAGAGGATGACAGCAGGGACCCGCCAAGGTCATGGCAGTACGCAAGCAAAGTGCCTCCTTATTTCAATCCAATAAAAAAATGGCTCCTCGTAATGGATTTCTGACATCTGGGTCCCATGCCATTGTCAACGTAGTCAATAAACGAGAGAGTTGCACAACGAGCGGCTGACATCAGGGACCCAGCAGCTCGCCCAGTTATTTTTGTTTTGGGTTAATTTGATAAATGCCACTCCAAATCTGGTGTTTCTAAGAAATGCCATTGCAATTTCCAAACTTTGAAAAATGCCATTTCATGCCATCCCCAGTGGCATTTTTCGAAGTCTGGAGTGGCGTTTTTCAAAGTTTGCAAATTGCAGTGGCGTTTTCCAAAGTTTGCAAAAATTGCAGTGGCATTTTTCAAAGTTTGGAAATTGCAGTGGCATTTTTATGAATCGCCATATTTGTTGTGGCATTTATCTAATTTGTTTTTGAGACGGAAGCAGGGTGTCAACTGGGCTGTGCGGGGCACTCTGGCATGTCTAGACAGCCTTCTCTTTTATGTTTACCACAGACCAGCCCAGTAGTTTTTTTTCTTTCTGAAAATGGCTAGCCCAGTTTTTTTGTGATTTGCCAAGTAAGTCGCTTTGTCAGGCCTATTGGGCTGCAAATCTTTCAAGACGAGGAGAGCTTCATTCGGCTGGACGAGAAAATGGCCTATCAGTAATGAGAAATGGGCTGTACATTTTTAAAACACATCAAACCGGCAATTACTTTCAAATTTCTTTTTTTCATTTCAAGATTTTAAATTGCATTAATTTTTATGCGTGGACAATTTGTTGGATTTTATATTGATATACATTTATTTTTAAAATCAGTTTGAATGTGACTCGAAATTTCGGGATTAAAAACAGTTCGGACCGCACCGAAATATGCAACATTTCGTATAATTTTTTAACCGTGGCCACAATATGGGCTGTAATGCTAACAAAAAGAATATGGGCTCCAAAAAAACCTTCAGAATTAGCAAATGGGCTGTAAATTATTAGAAATAATGGCAGATGGGTTGTATGCTGTTTTCCACAGATTTGAGGCTTTCCTAAAAAAAGGTTGACGCACAAGCAGTGACTGTTGGATGTCCATCCAACGGCCGTCGTGCTTCTTCAATCTCTGCTCTTCCTGCTCCAGCCGCTCAAACAAGCGCCGGCGGGACTGCCTGCTCCCTCCTCCCCGCGGTCGGCTCTGCTGCCGCGCAGGCCTCACCGCCCCACCGTACTCCCATCGCTGGCCTAGCCATCCCTCTACTTACCCACACCTGCTGTTATTCTCCGGCGACGGCAGACGAACCAGTAAACCCTCGTACAGTCGTACTCCCCTCCGCGTGGGAAACAACTGCCGAGTCTTCCCTGCCTCCGTGTCGTTCCCTTCCTAGGCCTCGCCGTCGTCCACCACCCTGGTGCTCTCGGCGCGGCCTGGTCAACGTGGTCAACGACCGACATGCATCTGAAGTGGACTGTACGTGGAGAGGCTGACAGCTGGGTCCACGGCCGCACGCAAGGAAATGCCTCCTTATTACGCGCAAAATAATGATTCCTCCACCTGACATCAGGGACCCACCGAAAGGGCCTCTGTATTTCGTGAAAAAAACGTTACCGCCGCTGACAGCTCGGACCCACCAGCTATATCTTCGCACGCAAGGAAGTACCTCCTTATTACGCACAAAAAAATGAATACTCCCCTGCTAGCTGGGATCCACCATGGTGGGAGGCTAACTTGTGGGCCTACTAAGTTGACTGGGATGGGGGCCTTTGTCAACTTTAGTCAATATGAACGATTCTAGCTCTAGTGACTGTACGATGTCCATCCAACGGCCGTAGTGCTTCTTCAACCTCTGGTCTTCTTGCTCCAGCCGCCCAATGCAGCGCCGGTCGTGCCGCATGCTCCTGCCTCCCGTGGGAGGCTGTGCTGCCGCGGAGGCCTCACCGCCCCTACTATTCCCACCGCTGGCCAGGCCCTGCGGCGACGGCAGCCTCACACCGCAGCCGAACCAGTGAACCCTCGTACTCCTCTCCGCGCGGGCTTCCACTGCCGCGTCTTCCCCAGCTCCCCGTCGTCCCCTTCCTAGGCCTCGCCGTCGTCCACCGCCCTGGTGCTCTCGGCGCGACGTGGTCAACGTGGTCAAGGAACGACTTCCATCGGACGCGGACTGTACGTGGAGAGGCTGACAGCTGGGTCCACGGCCGCAGCAAGGAAGTGCCTCCTTATTACGCGGAAAATAATGATTCCTCCACCTGACAGCTGGGACCCACCGGACGGGCCACTGTATTTCGTGAAAAAACATTTCCCCTGACTGCTGGGACCCACCAGCTACATCTTCGCAGGCAAGGAAGTGCCTGACAGTCGGGACCCACCTGGTCGAAGCGTACGTAGCGTTGTCATTCTGGTCGCGAACGTGTACGTACGTATATACTGGTGGATGTAGAGGCGCGCATGTGTCGTAGTAGAGGCGCGCACGTAGCATGTACACATACGTACAGCGGCCAGTGTGCAAGAAAGAAAATACGGCCACGTACGTACATACGGGCAGGGTCTCGAATGCCTACTCACGCATACGTACGGCCAGGGCTCGTGTACATGGCTGGGTCGGAACGGAGAAACAACGTCGTTGTCGTGTTCATGGGGAGCCAACCGGCTGGGTCGGAACGGAATGCGTCGTCGTGTTCATCGGGAGGGCTTGGACGGAACAGCCGATGGAAACGAGGCCTGGCGTACCGCAAAACGGAGGAAACGACCTTGTGTTCGACCGGCCACATTTGAAACGGGATCCTGTTCATCGGGAGGGGTCTGGCGTACCGCAAAACGGAGGAAACAGACCTCCTACAGTCGAAACGGGGGTCCTGTTGATCGGGAGGGGTGTGGCGTACCGTAAAATGGAGGAAACGGACTTGTGTTGGAGCGCTACGGTCGAAACGGGGGTCATGTTCATCGGGAGGGGTGTGGCATACCGCAAAACGGGACTCCACGGGATACTGTTCATCTCCACCGTCAACCCCCTCCAGCCTCCACGGGCTACTGTTCATCCACCGTCGATCTCCTCCAGCCTCCACCTGCGACTGTTCATCCACGGGCTCCTGTTCATCCAGCCTCCACCACGCGCTACTCCACCGGCTACTGTTCAACCAACCCTCTCCACGGGCACCTGTTCAACCACCCCTCCACGGGCTACTATTCATCCAGCCCTCCACCGTCTACTGTTCATTCTGCCCTCCATGGGGTGGTCCTGTTCATCCTGCCCTCCACGGGGTCCTGTTCCTCCAGCCCCAACCGGCTCGATCGATCAGGGTCCTGTTCATCCACCCCCACTGGGAACTGTTCATCCAAACCCCCCAGCAACGCTCACTTTTCATCCAGAGGCAGCACCGACCGGCTTCAGTTAGCAGCAGTAGCGAAGGAATCGCTCGATCGGGTTCAGTTAACAGCCATCGATCGATCGCTCGGGTTCAGTAACGCGTAGCCTGCAGTGCAATCGCTCGGGTTCAGTTAGAGCCCAACGCCTCGCTCGGGTTCAGTTAGAGCCAACGCCTCGCACACGCGCGCGTACGTGTACGAGAGAAACGCGCATCGCTCGACCCCGACCTCCCATCGTAACCGGGAACTCCCCGAAATTTTCCTCGCCCTCGCTTCTACCACGGTTTTTTCCATCATGGACGGCCCAAAGAATGTCATGCAGCTGCGTCTCCGGCCCGCCCAGGACGAAAAGCCCATTTTCTGTCATGATTTTTTGTCATAGAAGTAGGAGCCCACCACATCTATGATGATACCGGGTTTTGTCACAATTATCGTCATAGAAGTGTCATATGTATGACCGATTTTTTTTTCGTTCGGCCCAAAATGTCACAGATGTGTCTTTTTTTTGTAGTGGAAGCAGCTGGAGGATAACCAAGGTATGCAGTAACCTGTAGGTATATTTCGAAAAAAATGAATAATCCGACTGGACTAAAGTGTCATAAACTTTATTAGGGGCCACGACCGAGGTGGCAACTCTTAAGAAGGCGCTAGCCGAGGCCGAGGACAAAGCGGCCAAGGAATGCGCCTCGCGCGAGAAACACGAGGCCCGGGTCGGCGAGGCGCAGCAACAACTCGAGGGCGCGATAGAGAGATTTGAGTCCCTGGAGCGCGATTGTAAGGCGCAAGAGTCTGAATTGGCGAAGGTCCGCCAGAGCGCACAGGATGCACGAGCCGAAGCCCAGAGCGCTCTCCAGGAAATTCAGGCGGCCAAGACGATTACAGCGGGTAAGTCTTTCACCATGCATAGCAAGTATATAGAAGAAATGTTCCTTGTACTTATCCTGAATTTGGATTTTCCAGGGGCGTTTGCGGATCTGCCGCACAGTGTATCGGATGCTGCCGAGTATTACAGAGCCGAGGAAGGGATGTCTACGGAGAAGCTATTCTGGTCCCAACATCTGGGATCCGAACATCCGGTACCCTTCAGCGACCAGCTAAAGCAGTTGGTCGAGCTGCACAGGTTGGCAGAGCTAGCCATGAAGGACATGATAGCCGGCTGTGGCCTGCTGATCCTATACCTAGCAGCTACTTTGGACTTGTGCAGTGGCTTGTGAGTGCTTGTCCGCGGCTCGAAGCCGTGAAGCGGTCGGTCTGCATTGAAGGTGCGCGCATGGCCTTTGCCCGCGTCAAGACGCATTGGGCGAAGCTGGATGCCAAGAAGCTGATGACCGAGGGACCGCCGGAGGGCAAGGAGCATCGTCGACCCAAGCACTATTTTGACGGTGTTCTGGAGGGGTCACGCCTTGTGGCGGAACAATGTTCGAAGGATGTTATATTCCCATGAGAACATGTGTATTACCTTGTTCTGTAATATGGAACAATGATGTTATGTAGTATAATGTTTATGATTTAAATTTTACCTCCTGTGCGGCCGTTTATTAAATCTGAGGGTTGACTAGTCGTCAGCTTCTGCCCCCACGTAGATAGTACGGGGGTGTTCGTGATAAATCTAAACACTCTTTACTCCACATTCTGGTCCTTAAAGGAGGTGTTTAGCACAACGAACAAGGCAATCAGACTATGCGGCCTTTACCGCCCTCACTTAGCCATAGGAGTTTGACAATTAATAAAGTTGGCGAAGCCCCTAGTGTTCGGAAGGCCGAATTAGGGGCGTTATACACGCCTAATCGGAAGAACCGATTCTTCGCAAGAAGCGGAAAAAATCTCCAACGATTTGGAACCTCTCGAACAGCTGACCGGCTCTCGCCGCATCATGACAGTCAGTTTTCGGCTTTCTCTACTGAGGTGCTCGTCCGGAAGAACCGGGACACAATCGCAGTAGTTCTCCCTTTACTACCTTAGCCGATGTAGCGGAACGTAAGGTAGTAAGCACAGGAGCCGGGCAACCCAACTATTGACCAAAGACATGATTCGGAGCCGATGGATATAATGCTATAAGTTCGGGGTGCCGAACTATACTGTATAAGTGTTTGGACTTTTATTGCCGTGATGCGGGGTGTAATGAAGCCCCTGGCGTAGTAATACGTACCATGGTGTACGTGTGCAATGAGTAATTAATACCGAGGTGAGGAAACGGGAAAATGAAGTAATAAGCTGATGCTACCGTTTATTCACCATTGTGGTGTAACTAGTACGTCCAGGCGTACTTTGTACAAGTAATGCGATAAGCAAGTAAGTCTATTTAACACGCCGCCACCAAGGGCGAGCTACATGCGAGTATGAAAAGCAATTATGGCCATAGTTTAGTAGAGACCACCTGAGGATTCCCTTGTAAGCCAGAGCTCCCTGCCTCCTTGGTGTGTTCTGCTGGCGGGTCGTCCGTGTAGTCCTCGAAAAAAGAAGAAAACCCGTAAAAAAAGAAAAGTAAAAGCATGCAAATCCCAGGGTCGGTCAGACCGTTTTGTGGATTGCGAACGGGGTATGCCTCCGTCAATACCCATGGGGTTTCGAGTGCGTAATTGTGTACGTGTGGTACGAATGCCACGACCTCATTGAGACTGGGACGGAGGCCGAATTGCTAGTCGAGCTCTTGACGAGCCGCGCCGTCCTATTGCAGCGTAGTCCGGAACCTCTTAATGTCCGAGGGCTCGACAGCCGTACTATGGTGCTACTTGAGAAGGCCGCTCTGTGCTTCTGCTGCTAGGGCGGCGGTATGCTCCTCTGTTCAGAGGGGCGTTCCGTATTGCCATTGACTGTTATGACGCCGCGTGGACCGGGCATCTTGAGCTTGAGATAAGCATAGTGTGGCACTGCGTTGAATCTAGGAAACGCGGTTCGTCAGAGCAGCACGTGATAGCCGCTGCGGAAGGGGACGATATCAAAGATTAACTCTTCGCTTTGGAAGTTGTTCGGAGAACCGAAGACCACCTCCAGCGTGATTGAGCCCGTACAGCGGGCCTCTACGCCTGGTATGACTCCTTTAAAGGTAGTCTTTGTTGGTTTGATTCGTGAGGGGTCAATGCCCATCTTCCGCACTGTGTCTTGGTAGAGCAGGTTGAGGCTGCTACCACCATCCATCAGGACTCGTGTTAGGTGAAACCCATCAATAATTGGGTCGAGGACTAGTGCGGCTGAACCGCCATGGCCATGGATTGAATTTTGGGGCGACTGGCTCTACCGCGTAGACGTCCCTAAGTGCTTGCTCACGCTCCCTTTTGGGGATGTGCGTAGCATATATCACGTTCACCGTTTTGACTTGAGGGGGAACTTCTTCTGCCCTCCAGTGTTCGGCTGCCGGGGCTCTTCGTCATCGTCCTCGCTCTGTGATTCCCCTTCCTTGTTTCTGCTGTTTATCTTGCTAGCTTGTTTGAATACCCGGCAATCTCTATTAGTATGGCTGGCCGGTTTGTCTGGGGTGTCGTGTATCTAGCAAGGACGATCGAGTATGCGGTCCAAGCTGGATGGTCCTCCGCTGCTCCTTTTATAGGGCTTCTTTCGCTGGCCGGACTTGGAGCCACTGAATCCGGCATGAACTGTAGTGTCATCGGTGTTATCGCCATTGCTTCGGCGTTTGTGTCTGTTGCGCCGGAGCTTGCCGGTGCTGCTTTTGGCCTCGGAGGGGCCTCTTTCGTTGGCTATGTTTGTACTGCGAGCCAGCCAACTATCCTCTCCCATGCAGAAGCGGGTCATAAGTGCCGTGAGGGCTGCCATGGACCTCGGCCTTTCTTGGCCGAGGTGGCGGGCGAGCCATTCGTCCCGGATGCTATGCTTAAAGGCCGCTAGGGCTTCGGCATCCGGACAGTTAATGATCTGGTTCTTTTTAGTTAGGAACCTAGTCCAGAATTTTCTGGCTGATTCTCCGGGTTGTTGAAGTATGTGGCTTAAGTCATCGGCATCTGGTGGCCGGACATAAGTTCCTTGGAAGTTATCAAGGAAAGCCTCTTCCAAGTCCTCCCAGCTGCCGATGGAATTCTCAGGCAGGCTATTTAACCAGTGTCAAGCTGGTCCTTTGAGTTTTAATGGGAGGTATTTGATGGCGTTGAGGTCATCTCCTCGAGCCATGTGGATGTGGAGAATAAAATCCTCGATCCATACTGCAGGATCGGTTGTGCCGTCGTATGATTCAATGTTGATAGGCTTGAACCCCTCGGGGATTTCGTGATCCAGTACTTCATCTGTGAAGCAGAGAGGGTGTGCGGCGCCTCTATATCGGGCCGCGTCGTGGCGTAGCTCTGATGGAGTCCGTTTGCGGTATTTGGCCCGGGCGTGGTTAGATTTATCACGTCCGAATATGTAGCCGTCGTCGTGCCTCGAGGCACGCCCTCGCGATTCGTAGATCGATCTTATATGTCCTGCTCTATCGTCCAGGATCTGCCAGAGGTCGTACGTGTGCCCCGAACTCTTCCGTCTCTATTTTTACGAGGCGGTGGGGCAGGCTGCTGTTCGGCCTGAGTTGCCGCTTTATCCCGGCCGCGGGGTGGCCGGTCGGCCGCCCTGTCTCGACCGCGTGGTGGTCGTTCCGCATTACGCGAGGGAGATGTGTGCTCCGGTGCTTCCTCGTCGAATTGAGGTAGCAGTCTGCGTTTTGGGTAGCTCTTGGCTGGGCGCCTGAGGCCGTATTCTTTGGCTGTCAGGACATCAGTCCATCTGTCAACGAGCAGATCTTGTTCGGCTTGAAGCTGCTGCTGTTTCTTTTTTAGGCTCCTTGCAGTGGCTCTGAGCTGAAGCTTAAAGCGCTCCTGCTCCAGAGGATCCTTAGGCACGATGAAGTCTTTGTTGCCGAGGATTGTCTCCTCCTCGGAGGGTGGACGGTAACTGTCATCCTCCGAGTCATCTTCTATGGCCTGTTCATCAGGGTTGTCTTGCCTGTTGTCATGTTCCTCCTGTTCGGATGTAGCTCCGACAGGGTCTTCATTGTTTTCGGCGTCGCCTGGAGTACTATTCTCTCCGGTGCCGGTGTTGCCATCTTTTGAGCGACGAGGCTTAGAGCGGCGTTTGGAGCACCGACGCTTGGGCTGCGTCTCAGAGGTTTTATTCGCCTCTGGCTCTTCTTTGTCGTCGCCGGACCCTTTGGGTGTATCAACCATGTACACGTCATACGAAGAGGTAGCCGTCCAACGTCCGGTGAATGGCGGGTCTTGGCCTTGCTCCTTATCGGCATCGTCGTCCATACTGTCGATGTCTTCGGAGCCATAGTCAAGCACGTCGGTTAAGTCATCGACGGTGGCTATGAAGTGGGTGGCGGGTGGGAAGCAAAATTCTTCGTCATCCGTCTCTAGCTCGAACCGGACGTAGTTCGGCTATGAGTCCATCTCCAAGGACAAATTCTTTAAAGATTTTAGCACGTCACCCAAAGGCGAGTGCTGGAAAACGTCAGCAACGCTGAACTCGAAGATCGATAACCGATCTAGCTCGATGTCCGGGGGCGTACACAGTCCGAAACTTATAGCCGGAGACAAGTTCGAAGTTCCGTTGAATCGAATTTTGCAGGGCGTTGAGTCCGTGTGCGGCTCCAACGCCGCGGACTCTGCGGCCTCGGATGGCACGATCTACTTTGGCTCTAAGGCCGTTGTAGTAGCAGGAACCATCTCTTGGGTGTGATCCGATGACAAATTTAAGTTATGTTCATCGGGGTGAGGGGAGTGATCGCCGTGGGCTCAAATCCCTCGAAGATCAAGTCTCCATGGATATCCGCGATGTAGTTCAAGCTTCCGAATATGACCTGATGGCCAGGGGTGTAGCTGCCGATCTGCTCCATGTGGCCAAGCGAGTTGGCCTGCAGTACGAAGCCGCCGAATACGGAGGTCTGTCCGGGGAGGAAGGTTTTTCCCTGGACAACGTCATTACTGACGATCGAAGGGGCCATCGAGCCCTTTGCCGACGGCACAGTGGAACTCTCAATGAAAGCACCAATGTTGGTGTCAAAACCGGCGGATCTCGGGTAGGGGGTCCCGAACTGTGCGTCTAGGATCGATGGTAACAGGAGATGGGGGACATGATGTTTACCCAGGTTCGGGCCCTCTCTATGGAGGTAATACCCTACTTCCTGCTTGATTGATTTTGATGAATATGAGTGTTACAAGAGTTGATCTACCACGAGATCGTAATGGCTAAACCCTAGAAGTCTAGCCTAGGTGTATATGGTCATGAATTTCCTCTATACAGACCATGCTCTCCGGTTTATATAGACACCAAAGAGATCTAGGGTTACATGGAGTCGGTTACATGAGAAGGAATCTTCACAACTGGCCGCCTAGCTTGCCTTCCACGCGAAGGAGAGTCCAATCCAGACACGAGTATGGTCTTCGGTCTTCATGTCTTCACAACCCATCAGTCCGGCCCAATGAATAACAGGCCGGACGCCCGAGGACCCCTTAGTCTAGGACTCCCTCAGGGGGCTGCTGTCCGGACTGCTCAACACCACCAGCGGCGTACTCGAAGTGCCCGCCGGGGGCTGGCCGCCCGTCGAGGCCCTGGCCCTCTTCACCCTCTGGGCCAGCGTCTCCGCGTCCCTGTGAAGATAAAAACAAATCAAGATAAGCAGCATGGGGTGGGGAGACGAAGACGACGACGCGGTGGCCGGCGCAGCCTGATGAAGAACTCACGGGGCTGGTCCCCGACGTGGCCCTCCATTGGGGGAGGCATCGCCGCCGGAGGTAAGGCCGGTGCGTCGCCCCGTCCCCCTCTTCCCCGAGTGCCACGACGACCTCGGCGTCACCCCCTCCCCCTTCCTCTCATGGCCGGCTCCGCCCCCGCGAGCTCCTGGGGAGGAGGGACGCGCTGTCGAGTAGAGACCCTCGCTGCCACCGTCAAAGGGCCAGCGCCTCCTCTCGCCATGGCAGATGGAAGGAAGGAGACGAGGTGGAAGGAGATGCATGATGATAGAATGTGGGGTGCCACCCCCTCCCCCTTTTATAAAGGGACGGGATCAGGGCTCGGCCGCCCCACTCAACCAATCCGGCCGTCGGGGGCGCAGGGAATCGGAACCGACCCGCTGCTCCAATCAGCGACGGCCCGGTTTCCCGCCTCCGCCGCCTGCCACCCTGAAGGCATGGGGAACAAGTGGCGAGCAAGCAGAAATCGAGGGGACGGGTGAGGCGACTGTTACCCACCCCGTGATCGTGGGGTGCGGACGCCTTGAAGACCGCGACCTGAGTCCGCTCAGTAAATGAACTGCGCCTTTGTGTTTTCCTCTTTTTATGGGGAAGGCACGAGCTGCCCATTTACTGTGATGTGATGCATGCATGCGGGAACCACCCCACGCATGCCCCCCACGTCACGCACGACCCTCCACGACGCGCATTCAACGTGGGTCGTGGGGAAGCGCAAGCGAGCGAAAAAGTTACCGCGGTAAAAATCCGCCCCACCTGCCTGTGCACCGTTCTGGGCCTGGCCCAACAACGTGTCGCGCTTATGTGTGGCCCAGGCCCGGGGGCTCCTGTCGGTGTACAAAAGTAGGGGCACTCTTTTATACCCCTTTACTTATGCATGGGCAGTCAGAGCCGCGTCCACGGCCATGCTGAGCAGGGCAGAAGAAGGAAGCCGAAGCGCAAGGCAACCAAAGCAACGCCAAGACCAAGATACACAAAGAGCAAGAGGGCGAGGTGGACTCCCCCGGCAAGAGCCTTGCCGGGGCAACTTGCCCGTCGCCAGCAGGGCAAGCCACCCTTGAGCCCGCGGGTTCCAACACCACCAACCAACCACATTGGAACCAAGGCTCGGGAGGCGCCTCTGTGGTGGCATGCAGATCTTCGTCAAGATCATAAACACACAAGATCAGATGAGGACTAGAAGACGACGATCCTCGGCAAGGTCCTTGCCGAGGAAATACACGAGACCCCCGGCAAGACCCTTTCCGGGGACGACCACGGTGCCGTGGCAAGACCCTTGCCGGGGCCATGGCAAGGCCCTTGCCGAAGGCACTTACGGGGCGGCGGTCAGGCCCACGTCTGCCAAGACTACACCGCCGCTCCCATGTAGCTGCTAGCTCAATCAGCTAGGCAAACACCTGCGTGGCGGCGTGCGGCCTCTACATCGACTCAGCTAGCACCTGCGTGGTGGCATGCATATCTTCATGAAGACTCCACCACTGCGCCAGCCCAACAGCCAGCCAACGTGGCGCTACAACGCCTCGTCATCTCGGACGCGCGTTGCAGCCAGGCGAGGCGGCGACAGCTAGGACGAGCTTCCTTGCCATCCCCGATAAAGCAAGATGGGCACGTCAGCAGTGCATTAAATGCATTTGTCCGACGGTTCTAGAGGATAGACTCATCGACTGTAGACCTTTCCACCTCCTGTGTGCCACTTTGGCAACCCCTTTTGCCTATAAAAGGAGGCCCGAGGCGACCAGGAGGGGGATTCAGATCTTTTGGACAAAGGACACACCATAGCTAGTTCAAGAACTCAAGAACACTCAAATACATACACCAAAGCAGGACTAGGGTTTTACGCATCCTCGCGGCCCGAACCTGGGTAAACGATCGTTGTGCTGACCGCCAGACCCCCTCTTTGCACAACCCCGCACCTGCCAACCATAGAAGGGATTCCAATGATCCCATAGGTGTCGTTTCCACCGACAAGAAGGCACACATGACTGATGTCTACTACACAACCTTCTTCTTGTAGACGTTGTTGGGCCTCCAAGTGCAGAGGTTTGTAGGACAGTAGCAAATTTCCCTCAAGTGGATGACCTAAGGTTTATCAATCCGTGGGAGGCGTAGGATGAAGATGGACTCTCTCAAACAACCCTGCAATCAACTAACAAAGAGTCTCTTGTGTCCCCAACACGCCCAATACAATGGTAAATTGTATAGGTGCACTAGTTCGGCGAAGAGATGGTGATACAAGTGCAATATGGATGGTAGATATATGTTTTTGTAATATGAAAATATAAAAATAGCAAGGTAACTAAGTGATAAAAGTGAGCGTAAATGGTATTGCAATGTGTTGAAACAAGGCCTAGGGTTCATACTTTCACTAGTGCAAGTTCTCTCAACAATAATAACATAATTGGATCATATAACTATCCCTCAAAATGCAACAAAGATTCACTCCAAAGTCACTAATAGCGGAGAACAAACGAAGAGATTATTGTAGGGTACGAAACCACCTCAAAGTTATTCTTTCTGATCGATCTATTCAAGAGTCTGTAGTAAAATAACACGAAGCTATTCTTTCCGTTCGATCTATCATAGAGTTCGTACTAGAATAACACCTTAAGACACAAATCAACCAAAACCCTCATGTCACCTAGATACTCCAATGTCACCTCAAGTATCCACGGGTATGATTGTACGATATGCATCACACAATCTCAGATTCATCTATTCAACCAACACAAAGTACTTCAAAGAGTGCCCCAAAGTTTCTACCGGAGAGTCAAGACGAAAACGTGTGCCAACCCCTATGCATAGATTCCGAAGGTCACTGAACTCGCAAGTTGATCACCAAAACATACATCAAGTAGATCACGTGAATATCCCATTGTCACCACAGATAAGCACATGCAAGACATACATCAAGTGTTCTCAAATCCTTAAAGACTCAATCTGATAAGATAACTTCGAAGGGAAAACTCAATCCATTACAAGAGAGTAGAGGGGGAAAACATCATAAGATCCAACTATAGTAGCAAAGCTCGCGATACAGCAAGATCGTGCCATATCAAGAACACGAGAGAGAGGGATCAAACACATAGCTACTGGTACATACCCTTAGCCCCGAGGGTCAACACCTCCCTCCTCGTCATGGAGAACGCCGGGATGATGAAGATGGCTACCGGTGAGGGATCCCCCCCTCCGGCAGGGTGCCAGAACAGGGTCCCGATTGGTTTTTGGTGGCTATAGAGGCTTGCGGCGGCGGAACTCCCGATCTAGGTTTCTTTTCGGGGGTTTCTATGTTTATAGGGATTTTTGGTGTCGAGAACAAGTCAGGGGGGTCTCCGAGGCGGCCACGAGGTAGGGGGCGCGCCCAGGGGGGTTGGGCGCGCCCCCACCCTCATGGGTGCCTCGGGACTCTTCTGGTCCATCTCCAATACTCTGTGGGCTTCTTCTGGTCCAAAAATAATCTCCGTGAAATTTCAGGTCAATTGGACTCCGTTTGGTTTTCCTTTTCTGCGATACTCAAAAACAAGGGAAAATACAGAAACTGGCACTGGGCTCTAGGTTAATAGGTTAGTCCCAAAAATCATATAAAATAGCATATAAATGCATATAAAACATCCATGATTGATAATATAAAAGCATGGAACAATCAAAAATTATAGATACGTTGGAGACGTACAAGCATCCCCAAGCTTAATTCCTGCTCGTCCTCAAGTAGGTAAATGGTAAAATCAGAATTTTTGATATGGAATGCTACCTAACATATTTATCAATGTAATTTTCCTTATTGTGGCATGAATGTTCAGATCCGAAAGATCCAAGACAAAAGTTTAATATTGACATAAAAACAATAATACTTCAAGCATTCTAACAAAGCAATTATGTCCTCTCAAAATAACATAGCCAAAGAAATCTCATCCCTACAAATGATATAGTTTGGCCATGCTTCATTTTCGTCACACAAAATGCTCCCATCATGCACTACCCCGATGACAAGCCAAGCAATTGTTTCATACTTTAGTATTCTCAAACTTTTTCAACTTTCACGCAATATATGAGCGCGAGCCATGGACATAGCACTATAGGTGGAATAGCATATGATGATGGGGGTTATGTGAGAAGACAAAAAAGGAGAAAGTCTCACATTGACGCAGCTAATCAACGGGCTATGGAGATGCCCATCAATTGATGTCAATGCGAGGGGTAGGGATTGCCAGGCAACGGATGCACTAGAGCTATAAGTGTATGAAAGCTCATCAAAAGAAACTAAGTGGGTGTGCATCCAACTTGCTTGCTCACGAAGACCTAGGGCATTTTGAGGAAGCCCATCATTGGAATATACAAGCCAAGTTCTATAATGAAAATTTCCCACTAGTATATGAAAGTGACAAAATAAGAGACTCTCTATCATGAATATCGTGGTGCTATCTTGAAGCACAAGTGTGGAAAAGGATAGTAACATTGTCCCTTCTCTCTTTTTTTCGTTTGGGCTTCTTTGGCCTATTTTTTTATTTGGGCTTCTTTGGCCTCTTTATTTTTATTTTTTTCATAGTCTCCTTCATCCTTTACTCACATGGGACAATGCTCTAATAATGATGATTATCACACTTTTATTTACTCATAACTCAATGTTACAACTCGATACTAGAACAAAAATATGACTCTATGTGAATGCCTCCGGCGGTGTACCGGGATATGCAATGAATAAAGAGTGACATGTATGAAAGAATTATAAAGGTGGCTTTGCCACAAATACGATGTCAACTACATGATCATGCAAAGCAATATGACAATGATGGAGCGTGTCATAATAAACAGAACGGTGGAAAGTTGCATGGCTATATATCTCGAAATGGCTATGGAAATGCCATAATAGGTAGGTATGGTGGCTGTTTTGAGGAAGATATAAGGAGGCTTATGTGTGATAGAGCGTATCATATCACGGGGTTTGGATGCACCGGCGAAGTTTGCACCAACTCTCGAGGTGAGAAAGGGCAATGCACGGTACCGAAGAGGCTAGCAATGATGGAAGGGTGAGAGTGCGTATAATCCATGGACTCAACATTAGTCATAAATAACTCACATACTTATTGCAAAAATCTACAAGTCATCAAAACCAAGCACTATGCGCATGCTCCTAGGGGGATAGATTGGTAGGAAAAGACCATCACTCATCCCCGACCGCCACTCATAAGGAAGACAATCAAAGAAACACCTCGTGCTTCAAATTTGTTACACAACGGTTACCATACGTGCATGCGACGGGACTTTCAAACCTTAAGACAAGTATTTCTCAAATTCACAACTACTCAACTAGAATGACTCCAATATTAGTACCTTCATATCTCAAAACAATCATCAAGCATCAAACTTCTCATAGTATTCAATGCACTCTATATGAAAGTTTTTATTATACCCATCTTGGATGCCTATCATATTAGGACTAATTTTATAGCCAAAGCAAATTACCATGCTGTTCTAAAAGACTCTCAAAATAATATAAGTGAAGCATGAGAGATCAATAATTTCTATAAAATAAAACCACCACCGTGCTCTAAAAAGATATAAGTGAAGCACTAGAGCAAACGACAAACTACTCCGAAAGATATAAGTGAAGATCAATGAGTAGTTGAATAATTATGTAACTGTGTGAAGACTCTCTAACATTTAAGAATTTAAGATCTTGGTATATTATTCAAACAGCAAGCAAAACAAAATAAAACAAAATGATGCCCCAAGCAAAACACATATCATGTGGTGAATAAAAATATAGCTCCAAGTAAAGTTACCAATGAACGAAGACGAAAGAGGGGATGCCTTCCGGGGCATCCCCAAGCTTAGGCTCTTGGTTCTCCTTGTATTAACTTGGGGTGCCTTGGGCATTCCCAAGCTTAGGCTCTTGCCACTCCTTATTCCATAGTCCATCGAATCTCTACCCAAAACTTGAAAACTTCACAACACAAAACTCAACAGTAAACTCGTAAGCTCCGTTAGTATAAGAAAATAAAGCCACCACTTAGGTACTGTTGTGAACTCATTCTAAATTCATATTGGTGTAATATCTACTGTATTCCAACTTCTCTATGGTTCATACCCTCCGATACTACTCATAGATTCATCAAAATAAGCAAACAACACATAGAAAACAGAATCTGTCAAAAACAGAACAGTCTTTAGCAATCTGATTTGCTCGAATACTTCTGGAACTCCAAAAATTCTGAAAAACTAGGACAACCTGGATAATTTTTATATTGATCTTCTGCAAAAAGAATTAGCATTTTATCACGTTTTGGTGAATCTTAAACAATTATTCTCGTGAGCACAAAGTTTCTGTATTTTTCAGCAAGATCAAACAATTATCACCCAAGAAGATCCTATTGGTTCTACTTGGCACAGACACTAATTAAAACATAAAACTACATCTAACAAGAGGCTAGATAGATTATTTATTACTAAACAGGAGCAAAAAGCAAAGAACAAAACTAAAATTGGGTGGCCTCCCAACAAGCGCTAACGTTTAACGCCCCTAGCTAGGCATGATGATTTCAATGATGCTTACATAAAAGATAAGAATTGAAACATAAAGAGAGCATCATGAAGAATATGAGTAGCACATTTAAGTCTAACCCACTTCCTATGCATAGTGATTTTGTGAGCAAACAACTTATGGGAACAATAATCAACTAGCATAGGAAGGCAAAACAAGCATAGCTTCAAGATTTTCAACACATAGAGAGGAAACTTGGTATTATTGCAATTCCTACAAGCATATATTCCTCCCTCATAATAATTTTCAGTAGCATCATGAATGAATTCAACAATATAGCCAGCACATAAAGCTGTTGCGACCAGACCTCAGACGGTCAAGTCTCTATGCATCAGTGTCATCCCTGGATCAGTAATGCTGACACGCACAATACTCGAAGGATTTATAACAGAGTAGCAATCACACACTTATTACATCGAATGTCTCAAAAGAGAACTTAATAAAATAAATATGGCTTAAGGCCATCTAAAAACGATAACAGCGGAAGACTTGGAAGATAGGCGAGTCCATCAACTCCAAATGCATCACTGAGTATAGAACCACGACCTAAGGCACCTTACTCGTCGTCTGAAAAGTCTGCAACATGAAACGTTGCAGCCCAAAAACAGGTCAGCACATGGAATATGCTGGCAATGTAACACATAGAGAGTAATGAACAGAATAATGCTATACTACATGCATATTTGGCTGGTGGAAAGCTCTATGGTTACAGTTTTGCGAAAAGCCAATTGTTCCCTACTGCAAAGGAATAAATTTTATTTAACTATCAGGGTGGTTGTTAAACATTGAGAATGGGTGACACCATCTCAATCCCAATTAAGTTTCAACATTAATCCCAACAAAATTAATTAAAGTAACATGATGAGATTCACATGATAATCCAAGTACTAGATACTCAAGTTGTCCATAACCGGGGACACGGCTAACCATGATTAGTTTATACACTCTGCAGAGGTTTGCGCACTTTTCCCCACAAGACTCGATCTCCTCCGTTGGGATTCTCGCACTACATGATGTTTGAGAAACGGATGACCGAGACATAGTCTTTCAGAAGCGTTTGCACCTTGCGATCGGGTAGACAGTACCACCTACAACCCCTACATCTGCTAGTCTACCACTCTAAGAGTTCACACAACTTAATCAACTATGCTAGAGCCCATAATAGCTTGTGGCTGCACACAGAAGTTTCTAGCATGAATAATCTCATGATCCCTTTGAGCCTGGGTGGCGGTCCATAAAAAAAACAGGCAATCGCTGGAATACCCAGGTGCCTCAATCCACCAGGATGTGTGTTTAAGTAGCCACCTTAAATTGAACCATTAATTAACAATCTCACATCTGTGATGGATACACTCACCCAATCCACGTCTACTAGCATAGCATAGCAATATAAGCAAACGTAGAAGTAACTCCCAAGGGTTTGGTAATAAACAGGGCAATAGGTTCTACCTCATCAGCTACTTCCCAACCCACAATTTAATCAGATCCTAATCATGCAATTGTTTGAGGATTGATCTAATGCAATAAAACTGGGTATGAAAAGAGGTATGATCAAAGTGTTACTTACCTTGCTGATGATCCGTGAAACCTAGGGATTCGAAGTAGCAAGCGGCGCACTCCGGGTACTCTATCGCAAACAAACAAGCATACAATAAGTACTCGTCTAATGCACAGGTAAAACTCAAATAAGAGATCTAACCAGAAAGTTAACTTAAGAACTCCGGTTTGCAAAAAGAATCAAATCAAACGAAGCAACGAAAGTCAAACGGCGAAAGAAACAAGTTTCGTGTACTAATCTGGACCTAAGTCAAATTTTACAATAGCAAAAACTTGTTTGAGTTGGTTAAACAGAAAGAGGGTTTCGAGACGAAACTCTAGGCGCTTGAATCGCCTGATTCCGACAAATGAGCGAAAAGTTAAACCAAAACGAAAAACAGATCGGAAATCGCGATCAGAAATAATCGCGGAAAATCCGAGAAAAAGAAAAACTGAGAAACAGTTTAACGAACGGACGTTCGTTAACTGTAACTAAATGATGAATGCGTTCGTTAAAACGAACGAACGAGCGAACGCTCGCTAAATAAGAAAACCGAAAAAAACAGAACAAAACCGATCTAAAAAAACCTAGGGTTTTCTAAAAATAACCGAATCGGTTTTCTTCAGAAAACCGGGCGGCGGCCGGCTACCTTGGCTCGGGGCTCCGGCGAAGTCCGGCGGCTCCGGCGGGGCGACGGGAGGCGGTGTGGGGCGGCGGGGCTGCGGGCGTCATTGGCGGCGGCTTTCCCGGCGGCGGCGACGACCTTGGGCGGCGGGGCGGCTCGGCGGTGGTGCGGCTCCGGCGGTGGGGCGGGTTCAGGTGGCGGGGCTGCGGTTCGGTGGCAGGGTGAGGGGCGGCGGCGGCGGCTATTTAAGGAGGGGGGCACGGCTTGGGGAAGGGGGCGCCTTGGGAGGCGTGCTCCTCCCGGACTCGGGCGGCGGCGGCGGTCTCCGATCCGGAGACGGCGACGGGAGGCGGTGGCGCGGGCGGGCCGGCCTGGTTCGGCTGGGTTTCGGCCCAGTCGGGCGCGCGGGAGTTTTTTTTTAATAATTCCGCCGAAACTGAGAAAAATTCTAGAAAATAAAATAAAACTCTAAAAATGCCAAAATAAATTTTTCACCGTCTAAATAAAATATTTAGAACAAGATGATCATTTTCTTGGCCCTAAAATGCAATTTTGAAAAACTTGCAATTTTCCTAAATTCAAATAAAATAGCAAAACTCCAAATAAAATAAGATTTGATTTTTTATATTAAATCCTCAATATTTCTTATTTTTGGGAAAGTCATTTTATTCCCTCCCTCTTATTTTTATAAATGAAATAATTGAAGATAAAATAAATAAAATCAAATGATCCTATTTTCAAATTTTGAGAAAACCCAAATATGAAAATAACGAAATCCCCAACACTCTCCGTGGGTCCTTGAGTTGCGTAGAATTTCGAGGATCAAACCAAAATGCGATAAAATATGATACGCAATGATGATCTAATGTATAACAATCCAAATTGAAAATTTGGGATGTTACAAAAGCATTCTTTTCATGATCTACTTGCATAGAAATTTTACTACTCTCCACATAAGCGAATTTCTTCTCATAAATAATAGTGGGAGCAAACTCAACAAAATAATTATCATGTGAGGCATAATCCAATTGAAAACTAAAATCATGATGACAAGTTTCATGGTTATCATTATTCTTAATAGCATACAAGTCATCACAATAATCATCATAGATAGTAACTTTGTTCTCATAATCAATTGGAACCTCTTCTGAAATAGTGGATTCACCACTAAATAAAGTCATGACCTCTCCAAATCCACTTTCATAATTATCACAATAATATTCAACATCCTCCAAAATAGTGGGGTCATTAGTTCCTAAAGTTGACACTCTTCCAAACCCACTTTCATCAATATAATCATCATAAATAGGAGGCATGCTTTCATCATAATAAATTTGCTCATCAAAACTTGGGGGACAAAACATATCATCTTCATCAAACATAGCATCCCCAAGCTTGTGGCTTTGCATATCATTAGCATCATGGGTATTCAAAGAATTCATACTAACAACATTGCAATCATGCTCATCATTCACATATTTTATGCCAAGCATTCTATGTAATTCTTCTTCTAGTACTTGAGCACAATTTTCCTTCCCATCATTTTCACGAAAGACATTAAAAAGATGAAGCATATGAGGCAACCTTAATTCCATTTTTTGTAGTTTTCTTTTATAGACTAAACTAGTGATAAAACAAGAAACTAAAAGATTCTTGCAAGATCTAAAGATATACCTTCAAGCACTCACCTCCCCGGCAACGGCGCCAGAAAAGAGCTTGATGTCTACTACACAACCTTCTTCTTGTAGACGTTGTTGGGCCTCCAAGTGCAGAGGTTTGTAGGACAGTAGCAAATTTCCCTCAAGTGGATGACCTAAGGTTTATCAATCCGTGGGAGGCGTAGGATGAAGATGGTCTCTCTCAAACAACCCTGCAATCAACTAACAAAGAGTCTCTTGTGTCCCCAACACGCCCAATACAATGGTAAATTGTATAGGTGCACTAGTTCGGCGAAGAGATGGTGATACAAGTGCAATATGGATGGTAGATATAGGTTTTTGCAATATGAAAATATAAAACCAGCAAGGTAACTAAGTGATTAAAGTGAGCGTAAATGGTATTGCAATGCGTTGAAACAAGGCCTAGGGTTCCCACCAATCATCTAGTTTGAGAGGTAATCTTGAGTAAACTGCTTTGAGAACGACTGCAAAGGAAAAATATTCAGACATTGTCATCTAACATAACTTATTATGGGCAGTAAAAAGAAGGCTGCAGAGTTCTTACTTACCATGCTGCAGTTCACTGCTGTCTTGGATAAAGTGTAAACAAATAGTAATTGCCATCTTTTGACCCATTTTAGTTACAATCTTTATCAGTGTCCTCACTTGATGCTGGTTCATGAATATCTCATTGCCCCATACGCAGACAGGGTCGAAGCACGGATCTTTACCAATGACATGTACCTAAAAGCACCAAGTTAACATTAGAAGGTAAACAACAATTGCAATATGATGTAGTACAACACTCCCTCACTCCCATTATATAAGATCTTATAACATCCAATATATTCACAGCGTGGATGAATAAACACCTTATATTATGGGGTGGAGGGAGTTTATTACATTTGTACAAATATCAGCCAATTAACTGCAGTTAACTGCTGTTGTGTTGTTGGTGTTCTTGCTGCTCTTCTGTGTATATCTAGACATCATCAAAACATTAAGGTAACAGTCTTGGTTTGAGACTATGTTTGCCAAAGGTTGCCACACCTAAGGTTAGGTGTGTGTTTGGTTCAGGCCACATCTTAGGCAAGCCACACTATGGTCCGACATCACATACACTCAAAAAGTGTGGCAAGATTCTCTTAGGCATGCCAACTTGTGGCTCTGATGTCTACTATGCAACCTTCTTCTTGTAGACTCATGTTGGGCCTCCAAGCGCAGAGTTTTGTAGGACAATAGCAATTTTCCCTCAAGTGGATGACCTAAGGTTTATCAATCCGTGGGAGGCATAGGATGAAGATGGTCTCTCTCAAACAACCCTGCAACCAAATAACAAAGAGTCTCTTGTGTCCCTAACACACCCAATACAATGGTAAATTGCATAGGTGCACTAGTTCGGTGAAGAGATGGTGATACAAGTGTAATATGGATGGTAGAAATATATTTTTCTAATCTGAATAAATAAAAACAGCAATGTAGCAAGTAGTAAAAGTGAGCAAAAACGGTATTGCAATGCTTGAAAACAAGGCCTAGGGTTCATACTTTCACTAGTGCAAGTTCTCTCAACAATGATAACATAATTAAATCATATGGAAATCCCTCAACATGCAACAAAGAGTCACTCCAAAGTTCCTATCGCAGATAACATAAGATGAAATTGCTTGTAGGGTACGAAACCACCTCAAAGTTATTCTTTCCGATCAATCCATTGAGCTATTCCTGTAAGTGTCACAAATATCCCTAGAGTTCGTAGTCAAATAACACCATATGACACACATTAATCAACCCTAATGTCACCTAGATACTCCAATGTCACCACAAGTATCCGTGGGTCCATCATACGATATGCATCAAACAACTTCAGATTCATAATATTCAATCCAACACAAAGAACCTCAAAGAGTGCCCCAAGATTCCTTCCGGAGAAAAAAGGACAAAAACGTGCATCAACCCCTATGCATAGATTACCCCAATGTCACCTCGGGAATCCGCAAGTTGAGTGCCAAAACATACATCAAGTGAATCAATAGAACACCCCATTGTCACCACGGGTATCCCACGCAAGACATACATCAAGTGTTCACAAATCCATAATAGTATTCAATTCGATAATAGTGAAACCTCACAGGTAAAACTCAATTCATCACAAGAAGATAGAGGGGGAGAAACACCATATGATCCAACTATAGTAACAAAGCTCGCGGTACATCAAGATCGTGCCAAATCAAGAACATGAGAGAGAGAGAGAGATCAAACACATAGCTACTGGTACATACCCTCAGCCCCGAGGGTGAACTACTCCCTCCTCGTCATGGAGACCGTTGGGATGATGAAGATGGCCATCGGTGATGGTTTCCCCTCCGGCAGGGTGCCGGAACAGGCTCCCGATTGGTTTTTCGAGGCTACAGAGGCTTGCGGCGGCGGAACTCCCGATCTACGTTTCTTTCTGGGGGTTTCGTGATTTATTGGAATTTTTTGCGTCGGTTTCATGTTAGGAGGGTTCCTGAGGAACCCACAAGGCAGGGGGCGCACCCTAGTGGGGGGGGCGCCCCTACCGTTGTGTTACCTCGGGACTCTTCTCGTCCATCTCCGATGCCCCATGGGTCTCTTCTGGTCCATAAAAAATCACCGTAAATTTTCAGCTCGTTTGGACTCCGTTTGATATTCCTTTTCTGTAAAACTCAAATACAAGGAAAAAAGAGAAACTGGCACTGGGCTCTAGGTTAATAGGTTAGTCCCCAAAATAATGTAAAAAAGCATCTTAATGCATATAAAACATCCAAAATAGATAATATTGGAGACGTATCAAGCATCCCTAAGCTTAATTCCTGCTCGTCCTTGAGTAGGTAAATGATAAAAACAGAATTTTTTATGTGGAATGCTACCTAACATATTTATCCATGTAATCTTATTTATTGTGGCAAGAATATTCAGATCCATAAGATTCAAAACAAAAGTTTAATATTGACATAAAAACAATAATACTTCAAGCATACTAATAAAGCAATCATGTCTTCTCAAAATAACATGGCCAAAGAAAGTTATCCCTACAAAATCATATAGTCTGGCTATGCTCCATCTTCATCACACAAAGTATTAAGTCATGCACAACCCGATGACAAGCCAAGCAATTGTTTCATACTTTTGATGTTCTCAAACTTTTTCAACTTTCACGCAATACATGAGCGTGAGCCATGGATATAGCACTATAGGTGGAATAGAATATGGTGGTTCTGGAGAAGAAAAAAAGAAGGAGATTGTCTCACATCAACTAGGCGTATCAACGGGTTATGGAGATGCCCATCAATAGATATCAATGTGAGTGAGTAGGGATTGCCAAGCAACGGATGCACTAGACCTATAAGTGTATGAAAGCTCAAAAAGAAATTAAGTGGGTGTGCATCCAACTCGCTTGCTCATGAAGACCTAGGGCAATTTGAGGAAGCTCATCATTCGAATATACAAGTCAAGTTCTAATATGAAAATTTCCCACTAGTATATGAAAGTGACAAAATAGGAGACTCTTTATCATGAAGATCATGGTGCTACTTTGAAGCACAAGTGTGGAAAAAGGATAGTAACATTGTCCCTTCTCTCTTTTCTCTCATTTTTTCTCTTTTTTTGGTGGGCTTCTTTGGCCTCTTTTTTTTGTGGGCTCCCGAGACTCATCCCAACTTTTGAGGGAATCGTAGCTTCCTTTATCCTTTACTCACATGGGACAATGCTCTGATAATGATGATCATCACACTTTTATTTACTTACAACTCAAGAATTACAACTTGATTCTAGAACAAATATATGACTCTATATGAATGCCTCCGGCGGTGTACCGGGATGTGCAATTACTCAAGAGTGACATGTATAAAAAATATGAATGGTGGCTTTGCCACAAATACGATGTGAACTACATGATCATGCAAAGCAATATGACAATGATGAAGCATGTCATAATAAACGGAACGGTGAAAGTCGCATGTCAATATATCTCGGAATGGCTATGGAAATGCCATAATAGGTAGGTATGGTGGCTGTTTTGTGGAAGGTGATGGTGGGTTTAATGCACCGGAGAAAGTTGCACGGTACTAGAGAGGCTAGCAATGGTGGAAGGGTGAGAGTGCGTATAATCCATGGACTCAACATTAGTCATAAAGAACTGTAACGCCCCGGATTCGATGCACGAGGTGTCTTCCAGTTATTCGCCATTGTTGCCATGTCATTTTCTTGCGTGTTGCATTTTGCCATGTCATCATCTACATTGCATCATCATGGTTTTCAAAACTTGCATCCGGTCCTTTTCCCCGTTGTCCGTTTCGCGATCCGACACTCCCACACGCGCCCGTAGCCCCTCTCAGACCTTGTTTCATGAGCGGGAGAAAAACATTCTCGGAATGGGCCGAGATTTGCCGAGTGGCCTTGGTATATCACCGGTAGACCGCCCGTCAAATTTCGTTCCATTTGGAGGTCATTTGATGCCCCAACGGTTAACCGCGTAGCCCGAAACCCCTCTCTCTTTGCAGCCCAACACCCCTCCAAATCAGCCCACTAACCCAGCAAAACCCCTCCATGCTCTCGGTCGTTGGATCACGATCGTGTGGGCGAAAACCGCTCCTCATTTGGACTCTCCTAGCTCCGTCTACCTATATAAACACCCCCTCCCCCGAATTTTCGGACCAAACCCTACCCCTAACCCTAGCCTCTCCCCCTGCGAGCCGCCGGACATGTCCGTCCGTGCCGGACGCATCGCCGCCGTCGCCCGTAGCCAACCGGCAGCCGCCACGTGGCACTGCTCCGCCTCCCTCCGCCACGGCCCGCTCAGGCCCACGGGGAGCCCGCCCCGGGCTGCGCTGGGCCCGAGCCCCCTCCGCCGCCCTCGCTCCCGGGTCGCGCCCCGCGCGCCGCCTCCGCGCCCGACCCCGTCTCCCGCCGCCACCGTGCGTCTCCCGCGCCGCCCGGTGGCCGCGTCGCCCTTCGCCGCCCGGTGGCCGCGCCGCCCCGCCGCCAGCTCCGCTTCGCCGGCCTCCCGCTCCGCCGCCGTCCTCGCCGCACCACCGCTCGCCGTCGCCGTCTCCGGCCGTATCCGGTGAGATCCGGCCCAGAACCAGCGGGTGGATGAGATCCACCACCACACCGAACCAAACGCGCCGCCCCTGGACCGCTTCATCGCGCTGCACCACCCCGTCCCGTTTTCTGCGAGGTGAAAATTTGCCCGTCCCTGAGATTTTTGCATTATGTTGCTCTGTTCATCGCATCATAACTGTTTGCGTATAGCTCTGTTTTGTTCGTGTAATATGTCAAAATGTTCATTGGGAGATGCTCTTCATTTTGTTCCATTGTGCCATGCTTGTTTGAGTCCATATTGATGCCCTAATCATCGTTGCAAGAGTGCTATATGATGTTAGCTGCTGTCTGTTATCAAAACTTGGTGATTTGTCTTTTTCATTGCATCTTGTGTGTGCATCCTATGAGCATGAGCTCTACATGTGTTTTGAACTACATCATGCCCTCTTTACAGTGGTGCTTGTCTTGTATTTTTGTGATATATGTGGTGACTGGCACAAGCATGCAAAGTCTGTAGCTGTAACATTGTGATGCCATGTAAACTTGCTGTCACCATGAGTTCTATGCATAATCTGGAGATGTTCACTAATGATGTTTTGTTCCACATGTTATGTTCTATCCATCCATGCCCTTGGTTTCATTTATAGCCTATTGTAGCTTGTTGTAATATTGCTCTCAACTTGCTAAATAATGTTGCTGTCAGCCTGTTAACATTAAGTCTAGTTTTTGCCATGTGTTTTGCTTGTGCTTCATGCATACTATGAACTTGATCTTGCCATGCTTAGCTTCATATTTATGCAATATTACTGTTGGTTGACTTTACATGCCATTAAATTCCTTGTGGTGAGTGTTACAAGCTCACCAACGTGCCTACTTATCGTTGTTTCTGCCATGTACTGTTATTTTCTTTCAAGTCTGAATCTGTCATATCATTTGCCATGTTTGCATGGATCCTACCATCTTTTTTGTTGATCTTTGGAATTAGTTCAGTAAGGGAGTTTGGTTCTTTGTCTTTAGTATTAGCATTCCATTCCTTTGTTTGCACGATAAGTTCCTGTAGCATGTTGTTTGATAGCTCTAAACAATGCAACCTGATGTTATTTCTGCCATGTTCAGTGAATTATGTCAAGTCTGTGAAACTGTTATTATTTGCAATCTTGCCATGTCCTTTGGGCATGTTCTAGTGGTTTCTGGAGATAGCTCAGTGTTCAAGTTTTGTAACGATTTGCCTATACATTATGTCCGTGCCTTATGCTCTCATATTAGGATGCTGTAGCATATTGTTTTGATGCGTGCAAAATGCCTAGTTGCTGTTTTGGACAGATTATTGCTATATCTTGTTTGGAGTGTATGTGTTGCACCGTTGCTCCGTTTTGAGCTTGCTCTATATGAAACTTTCTTAGTTTTGCATTTAGTTTCATGTTACCTTGTTGCATCCTTGTTTTGAGTGTGTTTGCTTGATGTTTGAATGCATTTTGCATCAATGCCATGTTTAACTTGTTTTGCTCATATCTTCTAGGCCGTAGCTCCGAATTAAACGAACTTTATATGTAACTTGACTAGAATTTTGTGTAGATTGTCTTGATGCATATTAACTTGCTGTTTAACAACTTGAACATAAGGTTTATTAAGATCTTGACCAATTTCGAAATTGTATACGAGGACTTACCGGAGTTGTCATATGTTGTTTCCGGCCTCATTTAAACTTGCTTTGATGTGTTGTTCTTGTATGCATCATCTCTTGCCATGAGTAGCTTCATGTAGCCTTGTCATGCATCATACTTGGTTGAGCATCATGCCTTGTTCATGTATGGCGTGTTTACCATGTTGTGTGCTTCTTCTCGCTAGTTCCCGTTTCGTTGCGATTGCGAGGATTCGTTCGTCTACGCTTGGTTCGTCTTCGTGGCTTCATCTTCTTCCTGGACTTGTTCTTCTTCCTAGCGGGATTTCAGGCAAGATGACCGTAACCTTGGATCTCATTACTATCATTGCTATGCTAGTTGCTTCGTTCTATCGCTATGCTGCGCTACCTATCACTTGCTCTTCAAGCCTCCCAAATTGCCATGAACCTCTAACCTTTGTCACCCTTCCTAGCAAACCGTTGTTTGGCTATGTTACCGCCTTTGCTCAGCCCCTCTTATAGCGTTGCTAGTTGCAGGTGAAGATGAAGATTGCTCCATGTTGGATTATGTTTATGTTGGGATATCACAATATCTCTTATATTATTAATGCATCTATATACTTGGTAAAGGGTGGAAGGCTCGGCCTTATGCCTGGTGTTTTGTTCCACTCTTGCCGCCCTAGTTTTCCGTCATATCGGTATTATGTTCCCGGATTTTGCGTCCCTAACTCGGTTGGGTGTTATGGGAACCCCTTGACAGTTCGCCTTGAATAAAACTCCTCCAACAAGGCCCAACCTTGGTTTTACATTTGCCTCACCTAAGCCGTTTTCCCTTAGGAGTCGCGCTCCCGAGGGTCATCTTTATTTTAACCCCCCGGGCCAGTGCTTCTCCAAGTGTTGGTCTAAACCGAGCGATGTCCGGCGCCCCCTGGGCAACCAGGGTCTATGCCAACCCGACGTCTGGCTCATGCGGTGTGCCCTGAGAACGAGATATGTGCAGCTCCTATCGGGATTTGTCGGCACATTCGGGCGGCTTTGCTGGTCTTGTTTTACCATTGTCAAAATGTCTTGTAAACCGGGATTCCGAGACTGATCGAGTCTTCCCGGGAGAAGGAATATCCTTTGTTGACCGTGAGAGCTTATAATGGGCTAAGTTGGGACACCCCTGCAGGGTATAAACTTTCAAGAGCCGTGCCCGCGGTTATGTGGCAGATGGGAATTTGTTAATGTCCGGTTGTAGAGAACTTGGCACTCAACTTAATTAAAACGCATCAACCGCGTGTGTAGCCGTGATAGTCTCTTTTCGGCGGAGTCCGGGAAGTGAACACGGTCTTTGGGTTATGTTTGACGTAAGTAGGAGTTCAGGATCACTTCTTGATCATTGCTAGTTTCACGACCGTTCCGTTGCTTCTCTTCTCGCTCTTATTTGCGTATGTTAGCCACCATACATGCTTAGTCGCTGCTGCAACCTCACCACTTTACCCCTTCCTTACCCATTAAGCTTTGCTAGTCTTGATACCCATGGTTATGGGATTGCTGAGTCCTCGTGTCTCACAGATTACTACAACAAAAGTTGCAGGTACAGATTATGCGATGATCATGACCCGAGAGCAATGTTTATTCGTGTTGGAGTTCTTCTTCTTCTTCATCGATCTTGGGTTAGGTTCCTGGTCGGCAGCCTGGGCTAGCAGGGTGGATGTCGTTTGAGCTTCTGTTTGGGTTTCTTCCGTAGTCGGATGTTGATCTTACGTATGATGTATTGATGTATCCTTGCGGCATTTGTATGCCTTGCATGTATCCCCATATATTATGTAATGTTGATGTAATGATATCCACCTTGCAAAAGCGTGTCAATATGCGGTTCTATCCTTGGTGGGACCTTCGAGTCTCTCTAGGATAGTATCGCATATTGGGCGTGACAAGAACTCACATACTTATTGCCAAAATTTATTAGTTATCGAAACAAAGTAATAGACGCATGCTCCTAGGGGGATAGATTGGTAGGGAAAGACCATCGCTCGTCCCCGACCGCCACTCATAAGGAAGACAATCAATAAAGAAATCATGCTCCGACTTCATCACGTAACGGTTCACCATACGTGCATGCTACGGGAATCACAAACTTTAACACAAGTATTTCTACCAATACACAATTACTCACTAGCATCACTCTAATATCACCATCTTTATATCTCAAAACAAATGCAAGGAATCAAACTTCTCATATATTCAATGCTCTTTATGAAAGTTTTTATTATATCCCTCTTGGATGCCCATCATATTAGGACTAAATTCATAACCTAAGAAAATTACCATTCTATTTCAATACTCTCAAAATAATATAAGTGAAGCATGATAGTTCATCAAATTCTTCAGAATAAAACCACCGATGTGTTTTAAAAAGATATAAGTGAAGCGCTAGAGAAACTACCCGGCTCAAAAGATATAAGTGAAGCACATAGGGTATTCTAATAAATTCACAATTAATGTGTGTCCCTCTCAAAAGGTGTGCTCAGCATGGATGATTGTGGGAAACTAAAAATCAAAGACTCATATCATACAAGACGCTCCAAGCAAAACAAAAATATAGCATCAAGTAAATTTACCGATGGATTGAAAACAAAAGAGGGGATGCCATCCGGGGCATCCCCAAGCTTAGATACTGGGTTGTCCTTGAATATTACCTTGGGGTGCCTTGGGCATACCCAAGCTTAGGCTCTTTCCACTCCTTATTCCATAGTCCATCAAATCTTTATCCAAAACTTGAAAACTTCACAACAGAAAACTCAACAAAAAACTCATGAGATCCGTTAGTATAAGAAAACAAATCACAAATTAGTTACTCTTGCGAACTCATTCTAAATTTATATTAGTGTTATATCTACTGTATTCCAACTTCTCCATGGTTCATACCCTCCGATACTACCCATAGATTCATCAAAATAAGCAAACAACACAATGAAACCAGAACCTGTCAAAAACAGAATTTGTCAAAAACAGAACAATCTGTAGTAATCTGGAAACTTCGTATACTTATGTAACTCCAAAAAAATTGAAAACTTAGGAAAACCTTGGTAATTTTTATATCAATCTGGTGTAAAAAATTCGGATCAAAAGCACACTTATGTGAATTTCTAAAATTCTGACAATGAGCGCAAAAGTTTCCGTTTTTCAGCAAGATCAAATCAACTATCATCATAGACCATCCCAAAGGTCTTACTTGGCTCAAACACTAACTAAAACACTAAAACAAAATTACTACAGAAGTAATAGTGTGTATTTATTAAAACACAAAATAAAAGTTGGGTGGCCTCCCAACAAGCGCTATTGTTTAACGCCCCTAGCTAGGCTTGATGATGTCAATGATGCTCACATAAAAGATAAGAGTTGAAACATAATGGGAGCATCATGAAGAATATGACTAGCATATTTAAGTCTAAATCACTTCCTATGCATAGGGATTTTGTGAGAAAACAATTTATGGGAGCAAGAATCAACTAGCATAGGAAGGCAAAACAAGCAAAACTTCAAAACTTTCAACACATAGAGAGGGAACTTGATATTATTGAGATGTGTAAAAGCATATGTTCCTCCCTCATAATGATTTTCAGTATCATCATGAATGAATTGAACAATATAACCATCACATAAAGCATTATTTTCATGATGCACAGGCATATAAATTTTACTACTCTCCACATAAGCAAAATTCTTCTCATTCGGAATAGTGGGAGTATCATAAGAAACTTGAATACTATAAATTGTTTCCACATTAAAAGAGTAATGTTCAGAAAAGGGTTATCATAATCATGACAAGTTTTAATATAATCATCACTACTTTTTATAACAGAAGTGTCATCACAATAATCATCATAAGTAGCAACTTCGTTCTCATCATAATCAATTGAAACCTCTTCCAAGATAGTGAAATCATTATTAAATAAAATCACGACCTCTTCGAATCCACTTTCATTAATATTGCAATCATCATATGTAGGAGGCATGCTATCATCGTAATAAATTTGCACACCAAAACTTGGGGGACTAAAAATATCATCTTCATTAAACATAGCATCCCCAAGCTTGTGGCTTTGTATATCATAAGCATAATCACTCTCATCATTAATAGTATGAATAACACCAATAATATAGCAATTATTATCATCACAATTTTCTAGGTTGGTGACAAAAATATTCTCAATATTATAACAAGTATCATTACTTTCCCAATCATAATCATCACAAGGAGTAACAGGCATAACAAAATCATCCTCGATAGTTTCTTCGGACGTTTTACCATAAGGCAAAGAATCAATATCATCATCAAGTATATCATCTTCCACATTTATTTTTTATTCACTCTCATGAGGCATAACAATAATAGGAGCAACATCATTTGGGAGGGATGCATTTTTACCTTTGCTTATTCGTCTTTTCTTTTTCTTCTCCACATCATGTGTGGGTTTAATCAACTTTTTGGAGCTCCTTATTGATGAGATTGGTTGCATAGGAGGCTCATTCTCGTAACCTGCTTCATCACGAGAGATAATAGGAGGGAAAGTGGAGAGCTTTACCCTTTCATTAGTATTTCTTTTATATTCTAATGCTTTTCCCATCTTTCTATAGTTGGCAATATAAGCATTCTCATTGCAATTTACCACGCAAAACATATAGATTTTTGAAGAGTAGTTTCAACATGGTCGGTGAATATGAATGCTTCAAACCAACTATTTCTATGTGACAATTCTTCACACCCCAAAAATAAACAGAGTTCATTATAAAGTTCAAGGGTGATCAAGTTATTGCAATATTTGGTCACGATTCGATCATGAAAAAGTATGCATTGAAAATTAAGATGGCCAACTCTATTGCAAAGTTCACAAGTAATGGGATGAAGAGAGCATAATTTTGTAGCAAATTTATCTATCACCTTAAGTCACAGATTGGTTTCATCATGTTTATGCTTCTTACAATATCTATCATCCCTATAAGGCATATCTTCACAAACTCTATTCACTCCACATAAGAAACTTCTTTATCATGACTAGTGCAATCATCATTAGTATCATGAATATTCATAGCAAGCACACTAACAACATCGCAATCATGTTTATCATTCAATGATTCAGAGCCAACCATTTTATTGACTTCTTCTTCTAACACTTGAGCACAATTTTCCTTTCCATTATTTTCACGAAAGACATTAAAAAGATGAAGCATATGACAACCTCAATTCCATTTTTTCGTAGTTTTCTTTTATAGACTAAACTAGTGATAAAACAAGAAACTAAAAGATTAAATTGCATATCTAAAGATATACCTTCAAGCACTAACCTCCCCGGCAACGGCGCCAGAAAAGAGCTTGATGTCTACTACGCAACCTTCTTGTAGAGTTGTGTTGGGCCTCCAAGTGCAGAGTTTTGTAGGACAGTAGTAATTTTCCCTCAAGTGGATGACCTAAGGTTTATAAATCCGTGGGAGGCGTAGGATGAAGGTGGTCTCTCTCAAACAATCCTGCAACCAAATAAGAAAGAGTCTCTTGTGTCCCCAACACACCCAATACAATGGTAAATTGTATAGGTGCACTAGTTCGGCGAAGAGATGGTGATACAAGTGTAATATGGATGGTAGAAATATATTTTTATAATATGAATAAATAAAAACAGCAAGGTAGCAAGTAGTAAAAGTGAGCAAAAACGATATTGCAATGCTTGAAAACAAGGCCTAGGGTTCATACTTTCACTAGTGCAAGTTCTCTCAACAATGATAACATAATTAAATCACATGGAAATCCCTCAATGTGCAACAAAGAGTCACTCCAAAGTTCCTATCATGGAGAACATAAGATGAAATTGCTTGTAGGGTACGAAACCACCTCAAAGTTATTCTTTCCGATCAATCCATTGAGCTATTCCTATAAGTGTCACAAACAGCCCTAGAGTTTGTAGTAAAATAACACCATATGACACACATCAATCAACCCTAATGTCACCTAGATATCCAATGTCACCACAAGTATCCATGAGTCAATCATACGATATGCATCAAACAACTTTAGATTCATAATATTCAATCGAACACAAAAACCTCAAAGAGTGCCCCAAGATTCCTACCGGAGAAGCAACACTACAGAAAAAGACACATCCATGACATTTTGGGCCGAACAATTTTTTTTCTGTCATGCTTATGACACTTCTATGACGATAATTGTGACGAAACCCGGTATCATTATAGATGTTGTGGACACCTACTTCTATGACAAAAAATCATGACTGAAAATGGGCTTTTCGTCCTGGGCGGGCCGGAGACGCAACTTCATGACATTCTTTGGGCCGTCCATGATGGAAAAAACCATGGTAGAAGCGAGGGCGAGGAAAATATCGGGGAGTTCCCGGTTACGATGGGTGGTCGGGGCCGAGCGATGCACGGAGGGGTTGCGTGTTTCTCTCGTACACATACGCGCGTGGGTGCGAGGCGTTGGGCTCTAACTGAACCCAAGCGACGCGTTCGCCTACTGAACCCAAGCGATTGCACTGGCTACGCGTTACTGAACCCAAGCGATCGATCGATCCCTGGCTGTTAACTGAACCCGATCGAGCGATTCCTTCGCTAATGCTGCTAACTGAAGCCGATCGAACCTGCTGCCTCTTGATGAACCGTGAGCATTGTTGGGGGTTGGATGAACAGTTCCCGGTGGGGGTTGGATGAACAGGACCCCGTGGTAGTAGAGGCCGTTGCAGCTGGATGAACAGGACCCCGATCGAGCCGGTTGGGGTGGATGAACAGGACCCCTTGGAGGGCTGGTTGAACAGTAGCCGGTGGAGGGCTGGATGAACTGTAGCCCATGGAGGGGTGGTTGAACAGTAGTAGGTGGAGGAGCGGTGGAGGTTGGATGAACATGAGCCCGTGGATGAACAGTAGCTGGTGGCGGCAGGAGGGAGATGCCGTGGTTGAACAGTCGCAGGTGGAGGCTGGAGGAGGTTGATGGTGGATGAACAGTAGCCCGTGGAGGCTGGAGCGAGGCAGTAGATGGTGGATGAATAGTAGCCCATGGAGTCTCATTTTGCGGTACGCCACACCCTTCCCGATGAACAGGACCCCTGTTTCGACCGTAGGAGGTCAAAGAGAAGTCCGTTTCCTCCATTTTGCGGTATTCCACACCCCTATCGATCAACACGACCCCGTCTCAACCATAGGAGGTCGAAGAGAAGTCCGTTTCCTCCGTTTTGCGATACGCCAGACCCCTCCGGGCGAACAGGATTCTGTTTCGACCGTAGGCGGTCGAACACAAGGTCGTTTCCTCCGTTCTGCGATATGCCAGGCCTCGTTTCGGCTGTTTCGTCCAAGCCGGTTGGCTCCCGATGAACAGGACACATTCCATTGTCTCCCGATGAACACGACGCAGTTTCTCCATTCCGCCCTAGCCGGTTGGCTGCCGATGAACAGGACGCCGTCGCTGCTCTCGGCTGCCTCTCCATGTACATGAGCCCTGGCCGTACGTATGCGCGAGTAGGCGTTCGAGACCCCGCCCGTATGTACGTACGTGGTCGTATTTACTTTCTTGCACCCTGGCTGTAGGTACGTGTACATGATATTGACAGGACTGCGTGACATGCTACGTTCGCGCCTCTACTATGACAGGTGCCCTTCCTTACTCGGCCACGGTTCATCGCTGTATCCTGCAGATAGACCGATCGACCAGTATGTACGTACACGTTCGCGACCAGACAGACAACCCTATGTACGGTTCGACCGGGTGAGTCCCAGCTGTCAAGGAGGTAGGAGGCACTTCCTTGCATGCGAAGATATAGCTGGTGGGTCCCAGCTGTCAAGGGAGAATCATATTTTTTTCCCGTGATATGGACACACTTCCTTGCGTGCGAAGATGTAGCTGGTGGGTCCCAGCAGTCAGGGGAGTAACATTTTTTTTTGTGAAATACGGTGGCCCGTCCGGTGGGTCCCTGCTGTCAGGTGGAGGAATCATTATTTTGCGTGTAATAAGGAGGCACTTCCTTGTTGTGACCGTGGACCCAGCTGTTAGCCTCTCCATGTATAGTCCTCTTCCGATGCAAGTCGTTCCTTGACCACATTGACCACGGCGCACCGAGAGCACCAAGGCGGTGGACGACAGCGAGGCCTAGGAAGGGGACGGCACGGAGCTGGGGAAAACGCGACAGTGGATGCCCACGCGGAGAGGAGTACGAGGGTTGACTGGTTCGGCTGCAGTGTGAGGCTGCAGTCGCCGCAGAATGACAGGGGTTGTGGGTGAGTAGAGGGGTGGCCTGGCCAGAGGTTGGAGTAGGGTGGGGCGGTCAGGCCTGCGCGGCAGCAGAGCCGGCCACGGGAGGCAGGAGCAGGCGGCACGACCGGCGCTGGTTTGGGCGATTGGAGCAAGAAGACCAGAGGTTGAAGAAGCACTACGGCCGTTGGATGGACATCGTACGGTCACTGGACCTACAATTGTTCATATTGACTAATTTTACAAAGCCCTCCCTCCGCGTCAGTAGGCCCACAAGTCAGCCTCCAACTATGGTGGGTCCCAGATAGCAGGGGGAGTATTCATTTTTGTGTGTGTTGGCCACGCCGCACCGAGTGCATCCAAGGTGGTGGACGACGGCGAGGCCCCGACAGCAACGAGCCGGAGATGGGAAGATGCGGGAGTGGAGTCGCAAACGGAGAGGTGTACGAGGGTTAGCTGGTTTTGGTGCGGCGTGGTTTTGGAAAAGCCAATACTATTAAAAGGGGATGAGGTGTTGCTTAATGGTTTGCTTGCTCAAAATGCTTAGTGATATGCTCCAAAAACCCTCAACCACTTTCCCATATCCACATATGTACCAAACCAAAAGTCAAACTCGGCCCCACCAAAATATGCTATCCGGCGCCACCGATTTCACTTGACATAGCCACTGCCACAAACCCTAGTCACTTCGGTCTCACCGATAGGGATCTCGGTCTCACCGAGATGGGATTGCAAACACTCTGTTTCCCTTCATAACATTTCGGTCCAACCGAGATGAGCGATCGGTCCCACCGAGTTCGCAATGCAAACTCTCTGTTTCCCTTTCGTAACGTTTCGGTCTCACCGAGATGAGCGAATCGGTCCCACCGAGTTTGCCTGACCAACTCTCTGGTTAGCTTATTACCAAAGTCGGTCTCACCGAGTTTGTGTAATCGGTCTCACCGAGATTACGTTATGCCATAAACCTAATGAAATCGGTCCCACCGAGTTGACATGTCGGTCCCACCGAAAAGCCCAACGTTCACATTTTTAAGTAAATCGGTATGACCGAGTTTTCTGATTTGGTCCCACCGAGTTTGGTGATTTGTGTGTAAGGGTTAGATTTTGTGTGGAGGCTATATATACCCCTCCACCCTTCCTTCATTCGTGAGGAGAGCCATCAGAACATGCCTACACTTCCAGCATACATTTTCTGAGAGAGAACCACCTACTCATGTGTTGAGGTCAAGATATTCCGTTCCAACCACATGAATCTTGATCTCTAGCCTTCTCCAAGTTGCTTTCCACTCAAATCATCTTTCCACCAAATCCAAATCTGTGAGAGAGAGTTGAGTGTTGGGGAGACTATCATTTGAAGCACAAGAGAAAGGAGTTCATCATCAACACACCATCTATTACCTTTTGGAGAGTGGTGTCTCCTAGATTGGTTAGGTGTCACTTGGGAGCCTCCGTCAAGATTGTGGAGTTGAACCAAGGAGTTTGTACGGGAAAGGAGATCGCCTACTTCGTGAAGATCTACCCTAGTGAGGCAAGTCCTTCGTGGGCGATGGCCATGGTGGGATAGACAAGGTTGCTTCTTCGTGGACCCTTCGTGGGTGGAGCCCTCTGTGGACTCGCGCAACCGTTACCCTTCGTGGGTTGAAGTCTCCATCAACGTGGATGTACGGTAGCACCACCTATCGGAACCACGCCAAAAATCTCCGTGTCTACATTGCGTTTGCTCCCTCCAAACTCCTCCCTTTATCTTCATGTGCAATGCTTTACATTCCGCTGCTATACTCTTAGACTTGCATGTGTAGGTTGATTGCTTGACTTGTATGTTGTTAAAATCTGCCAAGACTTAAAATTGGGAAAATGCTAGATTTTTATTTGGTCAAGTAGTCTAATCACCCCCCTCTAGACATGCTTCTGATCCTACAATAATGCCGAGTGGTAGTGTGTGTGCATGCTTGCACGAGAGAAAGTTAGTGATACAATTATAAAGAGAAGACGACTGTGTGGGTGTAAAAGACTAGGTGAGGTCATAACCAATGTAAAGTTGAATTCAAATAATTGAATAAGAGATCATGATGTTTGAAACCCATGCATGCATGAATATAAATGAGATATGCGCGGTGTGGTTTGGAAATGAGCATGATATACTGTATACACATTGAACAAGGTCAGATTGATTTAAATTTGAGGTATCGATGGCAGATATCGTTTGGCCACATTGCATCCGTGCATGGACACACTATTCTAATTGGATATGATGGGTGGCTTTCGCATCACATATCTATATCTATATCTATACCCCTATATAGTTTGCGAATAACTTTGAAAGATGGTCGTTGGATGAAGCCAATTCGATGGTGCAGAGATGGCAAATCCGAGCATTACTGGCCGTTGGATATCATCTACATTCTACCAGATTTTGCCACATGTACAATCTAAAAGACTCCATGGTTGAACTTAAGCATAATGCACAAACCTCAAAACACAAGCACTTCTCCTTTGTTCTAGAATTTGTCGGCGTTCTAGGAACGGGGGTCCCCAGACTTGCCTGCCCGCGGCCCGCGGCGTGGCTCTGCAAGTGGGCCTGTATGGCCCATCTTCACCAACAAGCATTCAAGACCCTCGCGAGGGGCCAAGCCTCGCAAGGCGGACGACACAAGACCTCCTCAGGAGCGGCCTCACCAGGTTGGCTCGCGAGGGGCGGAGAGATCAAGGCAAGGCAAACCTCGCGAGGTTCTCGTCACGTGAGCCATGACGACCGAGACCAGGCGGGCGCTAGGCGGGTGCGACCATGCACAGTATCCTTGTTTCCTCTTTGACGCTAAGGGGGCAAGCGCGGGTGCGGAGTACCAAGGCGTCAAGCAAAGGTTTCCATATCAGTGCAACAAGACCAAGACCAGCAGGACGACAAGATGGAGGTCACCATGGAGCCCAAGGCGGCATCACCACCAGAGCCTTTGGCAGGCGAAGACTACTTTTGTCAGGATAGCTTGTACTAGTTGTCTCCCTTCAAACTGGCTGTTGTGGAATCCCTTCCCGCTCAATATTTGGGAAGAGGACCAGGGCCTCTATAAATAGGACTAGCCACCACCATAGAGGGGGATCCTCACCCGCACATCAAGCACAAGAACACCTCATCCTCAGGAGGCCGTTCTTCCCCTTGTAACTATTCATCCTCAACCCAAGAGGCAATCCACCACCACCACACTGGAGTAGGGTATTACACCGCAACGGTGGCCCGAACCAGTATAAATATTGTGTTCTTTGTGTTGCGAGTTCATCGAGTTAGCCCTTGAGATCTTAGCAAAGCTAGGACAAGGATCGGTAGGGGGAGAACTTCGCGCGCAGCCCAGAGTTCGAACCTTAAGGGTTTTGCCGGAACCCGAGTTCCGACATTTGGCGCGCCAGGCAGGGGTGCGCCGGAGCCTCTTCCCCATCAGCTGATCCACTGACGCTCCGCAGTTCCGATGGTCGGCGACCCGAGGGCTGACGCCGACCACTGGGCAGCCTGGACCGCCCGGACGGCGCCGCCTGCCCAGGAAGACCTCAACCCCGCGCTCCAGGCGGCACGGGCGCCACCTAACGCTGCTAGACGCGGGCGGCGGGGCCAGGCGCCGTCCGCCCTTACTCCACGACAAGCGCGAGCCGCTGCAAGGGCCGCAAGCCACGCCACAGCAACGACACCACACACCCGGCGGGAGCAGGCGAACATGCGGGCCGCACTCACAGTGGCACGGGAGCTGCTGCGGTGCCGACTGATGGAGAGCGGCCGGGATGCGCTGCTGGAACGTGTCGCCGAGCTACTGGAAGCAGCGGCCACAGGAGCGCCGCCCTTCTGCTATCAGCTCATGCCTCAGGCGGCGGCTGGGTCCCACAGCGGGCCTCGCCGCGCCCGTGTGCTCCCGGGGGCGCCCGAGAGCCTCGTCGACATCAACATGATCCACGGTGGAGGGCGCCCCATCGCGCCCGCAACACCCCAGATGGGTGCAGGGACGAGCGTTGCCGCATACGGCCCCGTCAGAGCACTGCCCTGCCATCCTCAAGATGGCGTGACAGGCCGAGCGACATGGAGCGTGGGGCACTTCGGCGAGGTCTTCGGGGCAGCGCCCTCGGAGGCCTACGTGCCCCGCATGATGGACCAAGAGTACACGCCGGAGGACGACCCCGGCTCGTTCCTCGGGCCAGGTTGGGAGGAGGAGGCGTTAGGAGCTGAAGCCTTCTAGGAGCCGCCAGAGAGCCCCACCAACCGTGCCGTCAACAACAGATACAGGGTACCACTGATTCCTCAGGGGCAAGCTTACGCTAACCATGAGTCACAAGTGAACCAGGTCACAGCACCAGGCGATGGTTCCGGCACGGCGATGCATGCCCCATCAGGAGAGGCTCGCTAGGGGCTGCGCGGGAGGAGCTAGGAGCAAGGCCCCTCCCCGCGTCGCGTGGAGCAAGGCGTTACCCGGAGGTAGGCCCTCTGCCGGGGAGGCGTCGGCGAGCCCTACCCCGGCAGAGGACCTGTGGTCACCGAGGGTGCCGCTGGCGTCCCCTTTGTCCCTTTGGTGGCGTCCTGGTTTCTGGTCGCCCCCAACGGTGGCCGAGGGAGGCGCAAGGCGGGCCCCTCGTCTGGCGATATGAAGTAAGGCTCATGCGTGTGAAGATCGTCGCTTGTGACACACTCACGTAATAACGAGTGGGGCTGTACACGCCCCGGAGTCTCAGGAGTGCCGCCCTCGGGCCTCGGGGGCTCCCTCCCACGTCCTAGTGGCAGCACTTAGCTCCACGCTGGTGAGAAGACTCGAAGACAAGAAGACTAGACTAGGTGCCGGGCGCGGCCATTTGCTTTGGATCTCTTTTCTGTAGCCTTGCCTTCTCGATTTGGATTTAAGTCAAAGTTGAATTTTCATTGATGCGCGCGGGGGTGCCTTTTCTCGTTCAAGCGATTTCTTGATATCTGGTTCTTGCCTTATTCTGAAGCTTGCACTCGCTGCCTCCCCCTCGCGGGCCCCTCGCGAGCGGGGCTGGGCGCGGCACACGCACCGCGCGCGCCGATCGGCACTTGATCCTCGCGAGGCCCTCTCGGGCGAGTCAGCAGACCCTTTAGGAGCTCCGCGGGAACTCACGACCTCACGATCCAGTTTGGGGCTTGCCTCGGCTAAGGTAAGCCGTAATAGCAAAACTTGCCACCAGACTCATGGACCCACAAAGGCGCACACTCAGTTTGGCATAGAAGAATAAAAACTGTGATTTGTTTACATGAGGGGCTTCCCCTCCCAAAATGCTCTTACAATCTTTAGGGGCCACGCCCGAGTTCTTGCATGCAGGGTAAAACAGCAGAGGAACATGGAGTCAGCCGGATATGTCGCTCGCTGCGTCCACCAGGTCATCTTCAGACGCGCCGCTGGCGTCGCTGTCGCCGTCACTGGCGTTGCCTCCACCTTCGCCGGCCCCGACATCGCCGTTGTCAACCACGTCACCTTCGTCTGCCGCGACTACCACCACGTCATCTTCAGAGGCGAAGGCATTGACCAGCGCATCCACGTTGTCCTCCACCCGCCGGGCGAGGTCGCCCCGGATGACCGCGGATACGGGGGCAATGGCGGCATTGAAGTCGAAGTCGGGGAAGGTGTTCTGAAGATGGCTGAAGAAGCAGGAGAACGCGCGCCCGAGCAGGCCACGGCTCCTCTCTTCCATGAGCTGGCAGGCTCTATCAGATCGAGCTTCCAGGCGCGTCACCACGTCGAAGAAGAAACGAAGGTGGCTGGCGTAGTCGTCCGTATGAGGATGAGGGGCATTCTCATCGTAGATATGGCCCAACACGGTGTTGGCCCTGTTCCTGAGACTCTGAAGCATGGGGGCGTGCTCGCGCTCCAATGTCTGCCGCTGAAGCACCTCCTCCCTGTTCTGTTGCGCGATGGCCTCGACATCGGCAACTCGCTTCTGAAGAGAGAGCAGCTCGGCGTGGGCGGAGGCCAGATCCGCCTGCGCCGTAACCAGGGCGGCTGCCGTGGCCTCCTCGCGCCTCTCTACCTCAGCTAGCCTGGGCCTAAGGGCAGCGGCCCTACCTGTAGCCTTCGTCTCCGCAAGCTGCAGTTTCAGGTCATGCCTACCCTCAAGACCCGCGCAAACCTCGGCCACCCGGCGATCGACCTCCTCCTGAGCCTTGGGCTCGCGTGCACCAACGGCATCTTCCGCTTGGGCAACTTGATGCTCCCTCGTCTCCAACCACTCAAGCTCGAGGCTACGCTCCACGGCTTCCAGCGCCAACGCCTCCTCGCGCCTTCGGATCTCTTCTTCTTCAGCGGGCGTCCCCCTCAACGATGCAAGGGCGGCTTTGCGCGCCTCCACCTGCTGCTCCTGGGACGCACTCCAGGCCTGGATCTCCCACGCGCGCTTCTCCGCAGCTTCACGACGGCGGTCAGCCTCGTGAGCCTCCTCCAAAGCTCGGGAGCAAGCCTCATGAGAGACCTCAAGAGACGCCTTGGCCTTCGCGTTGTCAAGATCGCGCTGATGGCGGCCAAGGTTGATAGCCACCTTCAGCTTACGTTGTTCCTCCGCCAGCCGAAGACACTCAGCCTTGAGGCGCGAGTCAACGTCCACGAGTTCACCGCCGAGCCGATTCATCACGCCCATCGCCTCCTGGAAGAGCTTGTGGCGAACGATGCTCCGTTCGTGCTCAAACTCAAGCGCACGACCCATCTCGTCCTCCACCACGGGGGCTGCGGGCGAGGCCTGAAGCGGCGCGCCCCCTCTCGGTAGGGGGCTGGGGGCTGGCGCTGCCCCAGGCGCCAGCCAGGCCTCACGGGGGGCCCGAACCAGACGGGGCCCGCTACTTGAAGAGGGGCCGAAGACCGAAGCCAACCAGCCACCGTCCATGACCAGAGAAGGAGTCCTGGGCACGACCGCCAAGCTCCAAGCAAGGCCGCAAAGAAGGGGCGACGAGGCCGTGGGCTCAAGGCGCTATGGAGGCGAGCGCGCCTCCCAAACCGACCCCGCACCAGGAGCGGCGTGCGGGCTCAGGGTGCTCAAGGTCATCGGGGGAGTCGAAGAGGGAGGAGACTGCTTCTCAGAAGACTCAGCTGCTGTGGCAGAAGGGACCCTGAAGAACCAACGTCAGGAAGGAAGGTAGCACTTAAGAAGCCACAAAGATACAACACTTACTCGTCAATGGCGATGTACTTCCTCCGCTTCAGCGGCCCGAAGATGCCACCGCTGCCGCTCGGGGACCTCTTCCTCTTCCGGAGCTCCTCGAAGTCCATGCAGAGCCAACCAAAGCGCTGGACATGGCGGCCAGCATGAGGTGCAGCAGGAGAAGCGCTTAAGGTGACAGCCTCAGGGGCGCCGAGCTTAAGAGAATTGCCGGGCGCCACCTCGCGGCGACCTGCTGAGGTCCCAAGAGCTTCGGCCTCAGGAGTCGCGCGTTGCATCGCCCCCGCAACAGCCGCCCCAGGACAAGAATCACGGGCTCCCGAGGACGACGCCTCGGGAGCCCCAGGCGGCATCAGCACCTCGGTCCTGGGGTCACCGGCCCTGGATGGTGCTCGCGCCCTGCTTCCACACTCGGGGTGAGCTCGGCACCCATAGCGAAGAGGGAAACCACGTTGATGGGGTTCTCGCGGGGCCCCACCAGGCCGTCAGGGCGCAGCCCCCACTCGTCAAAAGAAGGCATGTGCTCTGCGAATTCCTCCTTGTTCGAGCAGCGGTACAACAAGCAACTCTTCCCAGGCATGTCGTCTGGCAACGGAACGCCCGCCAAGACCTCAAGCACCGTCTACCACGTCTCAGGAGGGAGCCCGGACTCCTGAAGCCTCATATGGTCCTTGCTGTTGAGCAAGGCCCACATCGGTCGAGAATGGCGCCTGACGAACTCCTTCACCACCATAGGTGCTGTCACACCAAGGTCTTTCAGCTTCTTCAGCTTGAGCCAGACGAGGACAAGACCAGGGCTCGCGAGGTTCTCATGGCCCTAGCCGGAGTTGGGGATGGCAGGCGACGACGGAGGCGAGAGCAGGGGGCTGAGCACCCCTACGTCCACATACACCCAGCGCGTCCGACATCTGCCCGTGGGCGGCGGGAGGTCAAAATCAATCCCCGAGCCGGCTGTCTCAGCCACGGCATGGAAGCTCACGCACCCCGAGCTCTGCCGGGGATCCACCATATGCAACAAGAAGAAGTGGCGGAGAAGGGCCACGGAAGGGGCAATGCCCACCATGGCCTCGCAAACGAAGGCGAAGACGGCAAGAAGAGTCACGGATTGGGGGTCGAGATGCAGAATGTGGATCTGGTAATGTTCAAGCACCGCGTTGGAGAAGGCGGAGAAAGGAGGGACCAGGCCAGCCCAAAGAGCATCGATGAAGATTGGGACCTTGGTGGCAGCCCGGTCAATGCGAGCACGAGACGCAGGCCAAGCCACTGTCTTTCCCCACTCATTGAAGCTGGAGGCGAGCATGGGACGCACCTTGACCATGGCCTCATCGTTGAGCACCAGTGACCGGCCAACTGCGGGCTCGGCGGCCGGAGGTGCGCTAGCCAAAGGCAGAGGTTTCTTCCCCTTATCTGCTTGTTTTGGCGCCATGACGATGGAGAGGGTAGAGCTCAGGTCAGATTGGAAAGAGGAGCAGAGTCTTGGAGGAGCAGAGGAACCAGGGAAGTATGGCGCGGGCGATGGAAGAATAACTGTGTAGGTTGCGGTGGCCGCGTAGCCAGGCGGATTCCAAGGCTGCGTGGGAAGTGGAGACGCCCACGTCCAATCAACCGCCACGCATCGACCAAGGCCGCAGGCTATTGGGGCCCGCGGCACTCCGCACTTGACCTTTGGCTTCGCCTCGAAGCCAAGCCCGAGCGCGCCTTGGGCCTGGGGGCTACTGTTGGCGTTCTGGGAACGGGGGTCCCCGGACTTGCCTGCCTGCGGCCCGCGGCATGGCTCTGCAAGTGGGCCTGTACGGCTCATCTTCACCAACAAGCATTCAAGATCCTCGCGAGGGGCCAAGCCTCGCGAGGCGGACGACACAAGACCTCCTCAGGAGCGGCCTCAGCAGGTTGGGGGCGGAGAGATCAAGGCAAGGCAAACCTCGCGAGGTTCTCGTGACGTGAGCCATGACGACCAAGACCAGGCGGGCGCCAGGCGGGTGCCAGCGCGCACAGTGTCCTTGTTTCCTCTTTGACGCTAAGGGGGCAAGCGCGGGCACGGAGTACCGAGGCCTCAAGCAAAGGTTTCCATATCAGTGCAACGAGACCAAGACCAGCAGGAGGCAAGATGGAGGTCATCGTGGAGCCCAAGGCGGCGTCACCACCAGAGCCTTTGGCAGGCGAAGACTACTTTTGTCAGGATTGTTGGGGATCGTTGCAGAAATTAAAAAAATTCTACGCATCACCAAGATCAATCTATGGAGTTTACTAGCAACGAGAGGGGAGTGCATCTTCATTCCTTTGAAGATCACGATGCGGAAGTGTTGCAAGAACGCGGTCGGTGGAGTCGTACACGAAGCGATTCAGATCGCGGCCGGATCCGATCTAAGCACCGAACAACGGTGCCTCCGCGTTCAACACACGTGCAGCCCGATGACGTCTCCCGCGCCTTGATCCAACAAGGAGAGAGAGAGAGAGAGAGGTTGGGGAAGACTCCGTCCAGTAGTAGCACGAAGGCATGGTGGTGGTGGAGGAGTGTGGCACTCCAGCAGGGCTTCGCCAAGCACTACGAGAGACGAGGAGGGAGAGGGGTAGGGCTACGCCAAGAGAGAGAGGGAGACTCGTGTCTATGGCAGCTCCAAAACCCCCACAATATATAGGGGAAGGGGAGGGGGGCCGGCCCCCTAGATCCATCTAGAGGGGGGGCGGCGGCCCCTCCGGGGTGGGTGCAGCGGCCCCCTTAGGGTTTCCAACTAGGGGGTGCGCCCGCCCCCCCGGGGGGGCAGTGGCCCCCTATTGTTTCCTACCCTAGGCGCCTTGGGCCCTTGGTGGGGGGTGCACCAGCCCACTAAGGGGCTGGTTCCCACCCAACTACAGCCCATTAGGTCCTTCGGGGCAGGTGAACCCTCCCGGTGGACCCCCGGAACCCCTTCGGTGGTCCCGATACAATACCGATAAACCCCGAAACCTTTCCGGTGACTGAAACTGGACTTCCCATATATAAATCTTCACCTCCGGACCATTCCGGAACTCCTCATGACGTCCGGGATCTCATCCAGGACTCCAAACAATATTCGGTAACCACGTACATCTATTCCCTATAACCCTAGCGTCATTGAACCTTAAGTGTGTAGACCCTACGGGTTCGGGAACTATGCAGACATGACCGAGACATCTCTCCGGCCAATAACCAACAGCGGGATCTGGATACCCATGTTGGCTCCCACATGTTCCATGATGATCTCATCGGATGAACCACGATGTCAAGGATTCAATCAATCCCGTATACGATTCCCTTTGTCTACCGATATAGCACTTGCCCGAGATTCGATCGTCGGTATACCGATACCTTGTTCAATCTCGTTACGGCAAGTCTCTTTACTCGTTCTGTAACACATCATCCCGTGACCAACCCCTTCGTCACATTGAGCTCATTACGATGATGTCTTACCGAGTGGGCCCAGAGATACCTCTCTGTCATACGGAGTGACAAATCCAAGTCTCGATTCGTGCCAACCCAATAGTTACTTTCGGGGATACCCGTAGTGTACCTTTATAGCCACCCAGTTACGTTGTGATGTTTGGCACACCCAAAGTACCCTTACGGTATCTGGGAGTTGCACAATCTTGTGGTCTAAGGAAAAGATACTTGACATTAGAAAAGCTTTAGCAGACGAACTACACGATCTTGTGCTATGCTTAGGATTGGGTCTTGTCCATCACGTCATTATCCTAATGATGTGATCCCGTTATCAATGACATCATATGTCCATGGTTAGGAAACCGTAACCATCTATTGATCAACGAGCTAGTCAACTAGAGGCTCACTAGGGACATGTTGTGGTCTATGTATTCACACATGTATTATGATTTCCGGATAACACAATTATAGCATGAACAATAGACAATTATCATGAACAAGGAAATATAATAATAACCATTTTATTATTGCCTCTAGGGCATATTTCCAACAGTCTCCAACTTGCACTAGAGTCAATAACCTAGTTACATTGTGATGAATCGAACACCCATAGAGTTCTGGTGTTGATCATGCTTTGCACGTGGAAGAGGTTTAGTCAACGGATCTGCGACATTCAGGTCCGTATGCACTTTACAAATCTCTATGTCTCCATCTTGAACATTTTCACGAATGGAGTTGAAGCGACGCTTGATATGCCTGGTCTTCTTGTGAAACCTGGGCTCCTTGGCAAGGGCAATAGCTCCAGTGTTGTCACAGAAGAGAGTCATCTGGCCCGACGCATTGGGAATAACTCCTAGGTCGGTAATGAACTCCTCCATCCAAATTTCTTCATGTGCTGCCTCCGAGGCTGCCATGTACTCCGCTTCACATGTAGATCCCGCCACGACGCTTTGCTTGCAACTGCACGAGTTGACTGCCCCACCATTCAAAATATACACGTATCCGGTTTGTGACTTGGATTCATCCAGATCTGTGTCGAAACTAGCATCGACGTAACCCTTTACGACGAGCTCTTCGTCACCTCCGTAAACGAGAAACATATCCTTAGTCCTTTTCAGGTACTTCAGGATATTCTTGACCGCTGTCCAGTGTTCCATGCCGGGATTACTTTGGTACCTTCCTACCAAACTTACGGCAAGGTTTACATCAGGTCTGGTACACAACATGGCTTACATAATAGACCCTATGGCCGAGGCATAGGGGATGACACTCATCTTTTCTCTATCTTCTGCCATGGTCGGGCTTTGAGCCGCGCTCAATCTCACACCTTGCAATACAGGCAAGAACCCCTTCTTTGACTGATCCATATTGAACTTCTTCAATATCTTGTCAAGGTATGTGCTTTGTGAAAGACCAATGAGGCGTCTCGATCTATCTCTATAGATCTTGATGCCTAATATATAAGCAGCTTCTCCAAGGTCCTTCATTGAAAAACACTTATTCAAGTAGGCCTTTATGCTTTCCAAGAGTTCTATATTATTTCCCATCAATAGTATGTCGTCCACATACAATATGAGAAATGCTACAGAGCTCCCACTCACTTTCTTGTAAACACATGCTTCTCCATAAATCTGCGTAAACCCAAACGCTTTGATCATCTCATCAAAACGAATGTTCCAGCTCTGAGATGCTTGCACCAGCCCATAGATCGAGCGTTGGACCTTGCATACCTTGTCAGCATTCTTAGGATCGAGAAAACCTTCCAGCTGCATCATATACAATTCTTCCTTAAGGAAACCATTAAGGAATGCCGTTTTGACATCCATTTTTCATATCTCATAATCATAGAACGCGGAAATTGCTAACATGATTCGGACGGACTTCAGCTTCGCTACGGGTGAGAAGGTCTCATCGTAGTCAACCCCTTGAACTTGTTGATAACCCTTAGCGACAAGTCGAGCTTTATAGATGGTCACATTGCCATCCGCGTCCGTCTTCTTCTTAAAGATCCATTTATTTTCTATGGCTCTCCGATCATCGGGCAAGTCCATAAAAGTCCATACTTTGTTTTCATACATGGATCCTATCTCGAATTTCATGGCTTCAAGCCATTTGTCGGAATCCAGGCCCGCCATCGCTTCTTCATAGTTCGAAGGTTCACCATTGTCTAACAACATGATTTCCAGGACAGGGTTGCCATACCACTCTGGTGCGGAACGTGTCCTTGTGGACCTACGAAATTCAGTAGCAACTTGATCTGAAGTTTCATGATCATCATCATTAACTTCCTCTCTAGTCGGTGCAGGCACCACAGAAACATTTTCTTGAGCTGCGCTACTCTCCGGTTCAAGAGGCAATACTTCATCAAGTTCTACTTTCCTCCCACTTACTTCTTGCGAGAGAAACTCTTTCTCTAGAAAGGGTCCATTCTTGGCAACAAAGATCTTGCCTTCGGATCTGAGGTAGAAGGTATACCCAATAGTTTCCTTAGGGCATCCTATGAAGACGCATTTTTCTGACTTGGGTTCGAGCTTTTCAGGTTGAAGTTTCTTGACATAAGCATCACATCCCCAAACTTTTAGAAACGACAGCTTAGGTTTCTTCCCAAACCATGATTCATATGGTGTCATCTCAACGGATTTCGACGGAGCCCTATTTAAAGTGCATGCGGCAGTCTCTATAGCATAACCCCAAAATGATAGCGTTAGGTCGGTAAGAGACATCATGGATCGCACCATATCCAATAGAGTGCAATTTCGACGTTCGGACACACCATTACGCTGAGGTGTTCCAGGCGGCGTGAGTTGTGAAACAATTCCACATTTCCTTAAGTGCGTGCCAAATTCGTGACTCAAATATTCTCCCACACGAGCTGATCGTAAGAACTTGATTTTCCTGTCACGTTGATTCTCAACCTCACTCTGAAATTCCTTGAACTTTTCAAAGGTCTCAGACTTGTGTTTCATTAAGTAAACATACCCATATCTACTTAAGTCATCCATGAGGGTGAGAACATAGCGATAATCACCGCGAGCCTCAACGCTCATTAGACCGCACCATCAGTATGTATGATTTCCAATAAGTTGGTTGCTCGCTCCATTATTCCGGAGAACGGAGTCTTGGTCATTTTGCCCATGAGGCATGGTTCGCACGTGTCAAATGATTCATAATCAAGAGACTCCAAAAGTCCATCTGCATGGAGTTTCTTCATGCGTTTGACACCAATGTGACCAAGGCGTCAGTGCCACAAGTATGTGGGACTATCATTATCAACCTTACATCTTTTGGCATTCACACTATGAATATGTGTAACATCACGTTCAAGATTAAATAAGAATAAACCATTGACCAGCGGGGCATGACCATAAAACATGTCTCTCATATAAATAGAACAACCATTATTTTCATATTTAAATGAGTAGCCATCTCGCATTAAACAAGATCCAGATACAATGTTCATGCTCAAAGTTGTTACTAAATAACAATTATTGAGGTTTAAAACTAATCCCGTAGGTAAATGTAGAGGTAGCGTGCCGACGGCGATCACATCGACCTTGGAACCATTCCCGACGCGCATCGTCACCTCGTCCTTCGCCAGTCTCCGCTTATTCCGCAGCTCCTGTTTTGAGTTACAAATATGAGCAACCGCACCGGTATCAAATACCCAGGAGCTACTACGAGCACTGGTTAGGTACACATCAATAACATGTATATCACATATACCTTGGGTATTGCCGGCCTTCTTATCCGCTAAGTACTTGGGGTAGTTCCGCTTCCAGTGACCGTTTCCCTTGCAATAAAAGCACTCAGTCTCAGGCTTGGGTCCATGCTTTGGCTTCTTCCCGGCAACTGGCTTACCGGGCGTGGCAACTCCCTTGCCGTCCTTCTTGAAGTTCTTCTTACCCTTGCCTTTCTTGAACTTAGTGGTTTTATTCACCATCAACACTTGATGTTCCTTTTTGATCTCCACCTCCGCTGATTTCAGCATTGAATATACCTCAGGAATGGTCTTTTCCATCCCCTGCATATTGAAGTTCATCAAAAAGCTCTTGTAGCTAGGTGGGAGCGACTGAAGGATTCTGTCAACGACCGCATCATCCTGGAGATTAACTCCTAGCTGAGATAAGCGGTTGTGCAACCCAGACATTTTGAGTATGTGCTCGCTGACAGAACTATTCTCCTCCATCTTACAACTGTAGAACATGTCGAAGACTTCATATCTCTCGACCCGGGCATGAGCTTGGAAAACCATTTTCAGCTCTTGGAACATCTCATATGCCCCGTGCTGCTCAAAACGCTTTTGGAGCCCCGGTTATAAGCTGTAAAGCATGCCGCACTAAACCAATGAGTAATCATCACTACGCGACTGCCAGGCGTTCATAACGTCTTGAGTTGCTGGGAAAACAGGTGCTTCACCTAGCAGTGCATCAGAGACATATGCTTTCTTGGCAGCCATGAGGATAATCCTCAGGTTACAGACCCAGTCCGTGTAGTTGCTACCATCGTCTTTCAGCTTGGTTTTCTCTAGGAACGCGTTGAAGTTGAGGGCAACATTAGCGTGGGCCATTTGATCTACAAGACATATTGCAAAGTTTTAGACTATGTTCATGATAATTAAGTTCATCTAATCAAATTATTTAATGAACTCCCACTCAGATACACATCCATTTAGTCATCTAAGTGATACATGATCCGAGTCAACTAGGCCATGTCTGATCATCACGTGAGACGGACTAGTCATCATCGGTGAACATCTTCATGTTGATCGTATCTTCTATACGACTCATGTTCGACCTTTCGGTCTTCCGTGTTCCGAGGCCATGTCTGTACATGCTAGGCTCGTCAAGTCAACCCAAGTGTATTGCGTGTGTAAATCTGGCTTACACCCGTTGTATGCGAACGTTAGAACCTATCACACCCGATCATCACGTGGTGCTTCAGAACAACGGACCTTAGCAACAGTGCACAGTTAGGGGGAACACAATTCTTGATATTTTAATGAGGGATCATCTTATTTATGCTACCGTCGTTCTAAGCAAATAAGATGTAAAAACATGATAAACATCACATGCAATCAAATAGTGACATGATATGGCCAATATCATTTTGCTCCTTTTGATCTCCATCTTCGGGGCGCCATGATCATCATCGTCACCGGCATGACACCATGATCTCCATCATCATGATCTCCATCATCGTGTCTTCATGAAGTTGTCTCGTCAACTATTACTTCTACTACTATGGCTAATGGTTTAGCAATAAAGTATAGTAATTACATGACATTTATGTTGACACACAGGTCATAAATAAATTAAGACAACTCCTATGGCTCCTACCGGTTGTCATACTCATCGACATGCAAGTCGTGATTCCTATTACAAGAACATGATCAATCTCATACATCACATATATCATTCATCACATCCTTTTGGCCATATCACATCACACGGCATATGCTGCAAAAACAAGTTAGACGTCCTCTAATTGTTGTTGCAAATTTTTACGTGGCTGCTATAGGTTTCTTAGCAAGAACGTTTCTTACCTACGCCAAAACCACAACGTGATATGCCAATTTCTATTTACCCTTCATAAGGACCCTTTTCATCGAATCCGATCTGACTAAAGTGGGAGAGACAGACACCCGCTAGCCACCTTATGCAACTAGTGCATGTCAGTCGGTGGAACCTGTCTCACGTAAGCATACGTGTAAGGTCGGTCCGGGCCGCTTCATCCCACGATGCCGCCGAATCAAGATAAGAGTAGTAATGGCAAGTAAATTGACAAAATCGACGCCCACAACAACTTGTGTTCTACTCGTGCATAGAAACTACGCATAGACCTAGCTCATGATGCCACTGTTGGGGATCGTTGCAGAAATTAAAAAAATTCTACGCATCACGAAGATCAATCTATGGAGTTTACTAGCAACGAGAGGGGAGTGCATCTTCATACCTTTGAAGATCGCGATGCGGAAGTGTTGCAAGAACGCGGTCGGTGGAGTTGTACACGAAGCGATTCAGATCGCGGCCGGATCCGATCTAAGCACCGAACAATGGTGCCTCCGCGTTCAACACACGTGCAGCCCGGTAACGTCTGCCGCGCCTTGATCCAACAAGGAGAGAGGGAGAGGTTGGGGAAGACTCTGTCCAGCAGCAGCACGACGGCATGGTGGTGGTGGAGGAGCGTGGCACTCCAGCAGGGCTTCGCCAAGCACTGCGAGAGACGAGGAGGGAGAGGGGTAGGGCTGCGCCAAGAGAGAGGGAGACTCGTGTCTGTGGCAGCCCCAAAACCCCCACTATGTATAGGGGAAGGGGAGGGGGGCCGGCCCACTAGATCCAGCTAGAGGGGGGGCGGCGGCCCCTCGGGGGGGCAGCGGGCCCCTTAGGGTTTCCAACTAGGGGGGGCGCCCGCCCCCGGGGGGGGGGGGGCAGCGGCCCCCTAGGGTTTCCAAACCTAGGCGCCTTGGGCCCTTGGGGGGCGCACCAGCCCACTAAGGGGCTGGTTCCCACCCAACTACAGCCCATTAGGTCCTTCGGGGCAGGTGGACCCTCCCGGTGGACCCCTGGAACCCCTTCGGTGGTCCCGGTACAATACCGATAAACCCCGAAACCTTTCCGGTGACTGAAACTGGACTTCCCATATATAAATCTTCACCTCCGGACCATTCCGGAACTCCTCGTGACGTCCGGGATCTCATCCGGGACTCCGAACAACATTCGGTAACCACGTATATCTATTCCCTATAACCCTAGCGTCATCGAACCTTAAGTGTGTAGACCCTACGGGTTCGGGAACTATGCAGACATGACCGAGACATCTCTCCGTCCAATAACCAACAGCGGGATCTGGATACCCATGTTGGCTCCCACATGTTCCACGATGATCTCATCGGATGAACCACGATGTCAAGTCAATCAATCCCGTATACGATTCCCTTTGTCTACCGATATAGCACTTGCCCGAGATTCGATCGTCGGTATACCGATACCTTGTTCAATCTCGTTACGGAAAGTCTCTTTACTCGTTCCGTAACACATCATCCCATGACCAACCCCTTAGTCACATTGAGCTCATTACAATGATGTCTTACCGTGTGGGCCCAGAGATACCTCTCCGTCATACGGAGTGACAAATCCCAGTCTCGATTCGTGCCAACCCAACAGATACTTTCGGGGATACACGTAGTGTACCTTTATAGCCACCCAGTTACGTTGTGACGTTTGGCACACCCAAAGTACCCTTACGATATCCGGGAGTTGCACAATCTCATGGTCTAAGGAAAATATACTTGACATTAGAAAAGCTTTAGCATACGAACTACACGATCTTGTGCTATGCTTAGGATTGGGTCTTGTCCATCACATCATTATCCTAATGATGTGATCCCGTTATCAATGACATCCTATGTCCATGGTTAGGAAACCGTAACCATCTATTGATCAACGAGCTAGTCAACTAGAGGCTCACTAGGGACATGTTGTGGTCTATGTATTCACACATGTATTACGATTTCCGGATAACACAATTATAGCATGAGCAATAGACAATTATCATGAACAAGGAAATATAATAATAACCATTTTATTATTGCCTCTAGGTCATATTTCCAACAAGGATAGCTTGTACTAGTTGTCTCCCTTCAAACTGGCCGTTGTGGAATCCCTTCCCGCTCAATATTTGGGAAGAGGACCATGGCCTCTATAAATAGGACTAGCCACCACCATAGAGGGGGATCCTCACCTGCACATCGAGCACAAGAACACCTCATCCTCAGGAGGCCGTTCTTCCCCTTGTAACTGGTCATCCTCAGCCCAAGAGGCAATCCACCACCACCACACTGGAGTAGGGTATTACACCGCAACAGTGGCCCGAACCAGTATAAATCTCGTGTTCTTTGTGTTGCGAGTTCGTCGAGTTAGCCCTTGAGATCTGAGCAAAGCTAGGACGTGGATCGGTAGGGGGAGAACTTCGCGCGCACCCCAGATTACGAACCTTAAGGGTTTTGCCGGAACCCGAGATCCGACAGAATCTTCCATATCATAATTGGCCAATTGTTTTCTACATGAATTGCCATTATTTGTTTATACTTTATGCTTTACAACGCACAATTCCATGAATCTTAAAATAGATTAGCTTTTTATAAAAACTAAATGATTTTGAATGATATGAACTATAAGAATTAAACGAACATCTACATCATGCATGTATGACTCAAAGCTTACATGCTATAATGTGGTATTTATTCATAATTTGGTTGCCAAACCTCATGTGTGCAATGCACGTGTACCTTACTAGTCTAAATGGTGTTTGTGTGTGTTGTGTGTGTTAAACACATTTTACGTAGTATCATACATGGTTTAGATTCCGAACATCTAGCTAGAGCATACATGTACTATGATTTGAATTCAACATAAAGTGTATACATATATTTGAATTTGAGATCGTGTGTACATGTAGTTCGTATTTATATAGGAATTTACTACTCCTATATCCATGTCACGTGTTGTGAAGATAATATTTAGATGGTTGTATAACTAACCCGAGTACAATCTCATTCAAATAGGGAAAATGTACTCAAATTTAGTCCATGTGCTAGAGAACACGAATTGTTTTTTATTGTTGAGGGAAGTACAAATTGATTTGGTATTGTACACGTTATTTTTGTTGTCCTGATGTTTTAGTTTTGTTGTTGTTGTATTTGAATGCATTTCTAGTAATATAGTAAAACGGGACATGGCTCTCTCTAGTGATGAGGTGTGAATTGTCTTTTTTTCTACACGTTAATATTATTCTCCCGAAATTTCAAGCCGCGCCTTTTTATGCCGAAATTTCAAGCTAGCATCTCTGTCTATCGTGCTGCCAAACTCTTGTCTCTTCAACCCGCACCTTGTTACCCTGAAATATTTAAGATATATCGTTGTCTCATTGTGCTCTGAAAACTCCCTCTATCTCAACCGGCGCCTTGCTATCCCAAAATTACAACACACGTGAAAACTCCCACCTCCTGTGAAATCCCGACACGCGAAATGCCCGTGTTACCCATGAACCGAAAGAACCGCCTAGCACAAATCGGTGGGGGTATTTTTGTAACTTACCCCACATTTTGGACAAGCGCGTCCCTAATCCATGGTCCCCCCTCCCATCCCATCCGCCCACCCATTTGTACACCGAGGCCGCGAAAACCCGGAAGCCCCACACCCTCCTCCGTCCGCCACCCAACCGGAGCGTCTTCCCCGACGACATCGTCCACATCAACACCTCGGCGTCCCTCATCCACTACACCGGATGAGGATCCGTGGTCGATCTCGTCGTCCCTCCGGTTCAGCCACCCCGTCCTCCACCTCCAAGGAGCTTCCCTGATGTTCCCCTCGTCTTTCGCGCCACCTCCATTCCCACACCACCGTCTTCACCTGCACCATCGGAAGAGCAGCATCATCACTGATTCCTCGGATGAAGCTGAGTCCTAATCGGCACCACCAAAGAGGTTCTACACTAATCGCCGCATTTTCTTCTTGATTCAATCTCACGGTGCTGCCGGCGCTCGATCCCGAGCCGACATGGCGCGGATCCATCCACGGCGGCATTGCCGGCCACTTCCTCCACGACGTCGCTCCCTCGACGGTGACGTCCACATTAGTAGGAGATGCTACTGCTTTGGCTCTCGCTCGTGCTGCTGCTCTGCTCTTGCTATCAGTTCCCTGCCTAGTCTGCTCTTGCTCGCACTGCTGCTCTCGCTCTTGCTCTTGCTTGCGCTGCTGCTCTTGCTCTTGCTTGCGCTGCTGCTCTACTCTTGCGTGCGCTGCTGCTACACGAGCAGCAGATCCTGCTCTCTCTCAAGCCCATGCAGCTGCTACCCGAGATGCTGCTACACGACCAGCTGCCCCGGCTCTCACACGCGCTGCTGCTCCTGCTTTTCTGCTACTAGTGCGTTCCGTTTCGACAGCAAAATTCAGTTTCGACAGTTAAGTTCATAGATGAGCGGCTGATGTATTTTACATATAGCACTTTGTGGTTATTTATTTTACGTCATCTATTGGAGATGCTATTAGAATTCCACTCAGGTTAACATTGTCTCTCTTGTCCTGCTTCAGCCTCGCCGTCGTACAACTCACCGGAGCTGCTCCAACGACGAAACCCTCCATCACAGCAGAGCAGTACCCCGGGCTCAATCTCCAGATGCCTAAGATCTTCTTCCCCTCCTCCGACCGCCAAATCAGCTGGAGCATCCTCACCGACCAACCCAATCACACTAAGAGCGACATGGCTTCGCCAAAGAGGTTGTACACTTGTTGCATCTCTTTTTTACTCTACATGGTATATATATTGTCCACTGAGCACACGTAGTAACGTGAAATACGATTAGTTTCTCCTACTATATGACAAGCAGTGAGGTACCAGGCAACTTAGCTATCCGTGATGGACTCTCTTGAATGCCATCATTATTTATCTCTACGCGTTTGAGCTTGCATTTGTAGATGGGCCTGGGAGTTGAGCTAGTAGGGCAGTGGCCTGGGTCCAAAGTACTAGAATTAGCACAAAAACAGTTTTTGAGTGTAGGATTTTCCCCGCTCAAGCCTGCCTACTAGAATCACCAGTGCTTGAAAGGAAAAGTGGAGGAAAACCATAGGAATTGGAAATTTTCCTATGGTACTACTATTCATGCATTTGGTTCAAAGGAACGGAGCAAAGGAAAACTGTAGGATTTGTTCCTTTAGTGTCTCCTTGAAAGAAAAACCGTAGGAATGTTAATATCCACTTGTCCTCCTTTTCAAATTCCTATTCATGAAGCACAAGACTAAGAGATAGTAGCATAATAGCATTATAACAGTACATTTTCTTGTGGTTTGACTTAACTCACCATGCTTCTTTGCATCATGTGATCTTCCAATTCTTGTGAACTAAAAACCCAAATTGGCAGAAATCCCGTGTTTTTAAATTCTCTATTTTGCACGTGCGTTCCTATCCTATTCCTGTGTATTTCCTATCCCTGCATTGTTAGGATCCTCAAATTCAAACAAGCCCTTACACAATTACTTATGTTACAGATATGTGTCAAAGAAAACCTTGTGCGGTTTGTTCCGCTCCTGCTGCGCTGTGTTCCACCCCAGCCCAGCTGCTCCAACGACGGAAGGGTTCACCACAGCAGGGATCCACCCTCCAGACTGTCTTTTGCCGCCTCAGATCTTCTTCCCCGCCACCGGCAGCCACGACAACTGGATTACCATCATCAACTGAGCAGATGATCTTGAGGAATACACGAGTCCGCAAGAGAGGTCGCACTCTTTCGTGTCTGCTTACGTTATGCATCGCCTAATATGATGACATGCTACTTTATCATCCTATTCACTGATTAGAGTCCGAGTCAGTTCCAAACTAATACTCAAACTTGAGTTTTTAAATGGTTGTGGGGTACATATTGGGGCAGCAATCAATACTATCTGTCTACTATCTGGTTAATCTCGGGTGTCTACTATGAGTTTCATGTTGGGTGGAAACAAACATTAAAGGAGCCATTATTTGTATTTTTTAACTAAAGCTATTATCTGCCTGCTATCATTGGTTGGGTCTATCCACAGTTTGCTACCATCACTCTAGATCTATGCATGCACTCCTTACATAATCTCACTATGTTTTATTCCTATGCATAGTTATTGTACACGATGGAACTGAATATGTAGAGAAAAAGAGACGAACCTTGCGTGGCAATAAAATTTCATGCAGACGTCGCTCCATGGTGGGCGCAAAGGCAGCCCCCATCCACCCATTTCGGATTGTAATCAAGAGGAAGATAACTGTTCTGAGGGGGATTCAGAAGGAGAAGACCACTCCTATTTACCCCTGAGGTCTTCGCTCTAACTTGGCATGCTGATGTTGGTAATGTCATGCATATGGTGCCTTGCATTGCTTACTTTATACATCAAATATGTCATCTGCTTAGTTTAGACATGCTTTGTGTGAATGCCATCTGTTTAGTTTCTTTATCGTATATGTGAATCATGCAATGCCATCTTGTTTAGCCTTGCATCATATATGTGAATTTTGCAATGCCACCCTGGTTAGCCAGTCATCTTATATGTGAATTATATCATGCCATCATTTTCCTTTTACGTATTAAATTTGTCGAAAAATTAGTACATTCAATTAATCTTCCTGTGCATCAGCCATTCGACACGGTCATGGAAACATTTGGAGTGGAAACAAGGTCTTCAGAGAAGACAATGCTATCTGACGAAGCGCATGTCTTGCTGGTTATGGATAGCTCTTCAGAGGAGGAGTCAGAGACAGATGACGAGTCCTATTTCCCCCCAAGGTGCATGCTCTAACTTGGCAGGGTTATATTGCTCATATCGTGCATATGGTGTCTTGCATTGGCATGTCATTTGCTTAGTTTAGACATGCTTTGTGTGAATGCCACTTGTTTAGTGTCTAATTACCATGTATGTGAGTTTTGCAATGCCATCTTGTTGCAAGACATTACATATGTGAATTATGCAATGCTATCTTGTTGCAAGGCATTATGTATGTGAATTATGCAATGCCATGCTGTTTAGCCAAGCGTCATATATGTGAATTATATCATGCCGTCCTTTTTTTTGTATTACTCATTGCATTTGTCGACAATGTTTGTATATTCAACTGCTCTTCCTATGCATCAGCCATTTGAATTGGTGATGGAGAAATCTGGAGTGAAAGCAAGGTCTTCAGAGCAGACAATGCTACCTGCTGAAGTAGATATCTTGCTGGTTACAGATAGCTCCTCAAAGGAGGATTCAGAGGCAGATGACCAGTCCTATTATCCCCCTGAGGTGTATGCTCAAACTTGGCAGGGTTATATTACTCATATCATGCATATGTTGTCTTGCAATGCTTAGTTTTTACATCATATACACAATATTGAATGCCATCTCCTTAGTTGACACATCATATATGTGATTGCCCTCTGCTCACTTGCTTAGTATATAAATCATATATTTGAATTATATCATGCCATGATGTTTACATAGACAAAATGTATCTGAATTATGGCATGCCAACCCATTTTCTAAAGACATAATATAGTTATATCATCTCATCCTATTTACATAGTCATCATATTTTGAATTATGTCATTCTATCCGTGAATTATATCATGCATCATGTTTCCATCGACGACATGTTTGTGAATTATGGCATGCGAACCACTTTAATAGACACATCGTATAGTTATATCATGTCATCATATTTTGAAGTATGTCATTCTATCCTATTTAGTTAGCCATCATACATGTGAAATTGTGTCATGCTATCCTGTTTAATTAGCCATCATATATTTGAAATTATGTCATGCTATTCTGTTTGGTTAGACAACATAAATGTGAATTATTTCATGCCATGTTTTCTTCCCTACTATCCATTGCACCTGTCTATCTTACAATGTCTATGCGTTCAATTACTTTTCTTGTTTATCATCCATTTGAATTGGAGGGGGTGATGGCAGTATCTGTGGGAGTAAAAACATGGTCTTCAGAAAAGATCGTGCTACCTGTCGATCCAGATAGAACCACGGTTGTACTTGCCCAAGAACCAGCCCCACCACACATAACCCAGACTCACGCAGATTGTACCCCTACCCAATTGGACAGAGAACCAGCTACACCCCTTCTAACCCCAACCCCAGCAGATAGTAACCCAATTCCAGTTGACACAACACCATCTCCACCACAGAGCACCCAAACACAAGCAGTTAATAAGGCAACTGCAGTGCCCAAAGCACGAGGACCACCACTCTGAACCCCAAGTCAACACTTAAAGCAGAAGAAGAATTGTTCTTAGGTCAGGTTCCGTAGCTATGGTTCATACTCCTTTGCTCTTGCATCACTGTATTTACTCATGCCAACTAATTTCAAATTTGAAGGATGCAATTGAAACTCCAATGGCACAACAGGTATGTTTTAAACCTGTTTCTTTAACGTGTTTGCTGTTCTAACTTGCTCTATGTTGATTTCAATTTCAATTGAATAAATAGTTATGTTCTCATGCCATGCACATTACAAGTGTTGTTATTGTTGTGTAGTTTCCCACACTTATATTCTGTCTATGCTGCTTTGTCTTAAATAGATATGATTTGAACTGTCTCTATCTTGATTTGGCAACATAAACTAGAATGATATAGACCATACAGTGACCATACTACATAGATATATGTTTGCTTGATGCTGTTATCCTGTCCACCTTACTACTGAACTGGTTTGCCAAAATGAGTTTCATATACAACATGGTAAACCTGTGACGTGTCTGTTTGTTTCCCTTTAGAATGTAGATAAAATATTGGAGAAGAGTACCCCCGTTATGCAATGGTAAAGGAAGTAATGCACATAAGGTTCAAGATAGTGAGACATCCCTGTTGGTCTCCAAGAAAGCTGATAAAAACTATATTGAAGACACTGAGACAACCCCAAAGTCCTGTCTTGATGTAGTGTTCGAGTTACTGGCCACTACTGCTGGAACCAGCTCTTCGAACTCGCTGCCTGAATCAGTTCGGCTTCTTAAGTCTCAACTTCAAGTTGAAAGACATCGATCAGATGTTCTGCGATAGGAAGCCAAAGGACTGAGGAAGTCCCTGCAGAATTCAGATGCATACTTTCTGGTGCAACAACAAGCGCGGGAGGATTTAAGCACCAAACAAGAGAAAGTTAATAAGCTTGCTAAGCATCTTGCAGCATTATGGGTACCCAGGATATTGTTTCTTGATCTCTTCTGAAGTGGTTTCAGTTCTGGAGTTGTTTTGTTGCAACGTTTATTTGCACTGGTCACCAACTTTGACAACCAGTGTATGTGATATGCTGCTTTGTTCCCTATATTTGCACTAGTGGCGAACTTTGATGCCCAGTGGATGTAATATGTGTAATAGCCGTGATAGCCTAGCGTAAGTTGCTTGCTTATTTATTTCCTTGTTGTCTTGTTTATTTGTTTGCTTGTAGTCAGTACAGTTCTTTTTCCACGGTTTGCTAGTGGCCGCAATAACCTATTTTTTAAAACTAGGCCACAATAACCATGGGTTACATATTTTCTGTAGTGACCCCTGGCCTCCTACGGGCTGTAGAAACAATGGGCCTTCTACGGGCTGTAGAAACAATGGGCCTTCTACGGGGCGTAGCATAAATGGGCCTTCTACGGGCCGTATGATATTGGCCAAACATGGGCCAATAACGGACCACATTATGGGCCATAAACGAGCCAGAGTTGGAATCGTCCATTCATGGTCCGACCATACGGGCCGTCGTTAGTCGACTATATTTGATGACGCTATGAAAACGGCCCAACGGATTAACGGGTCACAAACAGCCCGACTGTAACCACGGGCTGAATTTGGCCCACAAGCAGAAAAGGCCAGTAACGGGCGTAAGTAACCGAATGCTGGAAATGAGCCCAAGAATAAATGGGCCCTGAGAAGGCCGAAAGATAACACGGGCTGGAAACAGCCCAATGGAATAATGTGCCGTTAATGGGTATAAAGCAATACACTGTTCATTATGGGTCAGTTTCACCATAGGCCGTTAATGGGCAGAGAGTTACGAAGGGCCTCATATGGACCGAAAGACGTCATGGGCGATACATGGGCCGGAAGTTACAACGGGCTGGAATCATATTGGACGGCCCAGATGACGCTACTGGGCCTAATTCCGATAGGCCGTAACGGGCCCTGAGTTAGCGGGCTGTAAATGGGCTATATGCGAACTTGCCATTAACAGGCTTTCCGTGGGCCGGCCCGCTACCTTTTGACCAAGTCAAACGAGCCAGCCTTTTCACAGGAATGGTCCTCTGTTGGGCCGTGCCATGTGTCGACGTATCAGAGCCGCCTTCGGTCCAATGAGTGGATGACATCTGTCCCAACGGTGATCCGACATGTGTTTCATCCATCCAACGATGATTTTACACGTGGAAAATCCCCATTGGTCCGGGCTGTTAACGGGTTATTGGATCCAAACCGGAACCCGATAGCTTAACAACGACCCGTTACAGTGGATGCCACGTGTCGGTTACCCTTGACGAAAGCACTTCCATGACGGCGCCATTTATCGTCATGGAAGTGGACACCTCCGTGATGATAATTTTGGTATTGTCATGGAACACTTCTACGACAACACAGGTATGACTATCTTGATTCTGTCATAAAATCATCATGGATGTACATGCAGACAAAAAAGTGGCCTACTGTGACACACGTATCATCATGAAAGTGTATTTTTTTGTAGGGATAATTAGATTTATGCCCCTAGTTGTGTCCCACTCGTCTATTTTACCCCTAATTCCCAAAAGTCACCGGTTCTGTCCAAATCACTTTGCTCCTCTTATGCTTTTGCCCTTTGACCGTTTGACCGTCAGTTTGAAAACTTCATAACTAATTCATACTAAATTAGAAAAATGCAAATAAGATACCAAAATGTTCAGAAAAACATCACCTATATGGTAGTGTCATTTGCATTCATGAAAAAAGTGTTGGAAAGTGCCCATCCGAGTTTTAGCTCTTATGCTACCACCATGAATAGTAAAATCTAAAAAAGTTCAAAAAATTTCAAAAATAATTTGGTGGCAAAGAATGACAAATGTTTTAAGTGCCTGCCAAGTTTCATTAGGGAATAACATTCGTGGGTGCCGCGGCAAAAAAAACAATCAGCACTCCAAAATAGATTATTTTTTTGCCACGACTTCCACGAATGTCGTTCCCTAATGAAACTTGGCAAGCACTTACAACACTCGTCGTTCTTTGCCACCATATTTTTTTTAATTTTTTAGAGTTTACTATTCATGGTGTTATCAAAAGAGCTAAAACTCGGATGTGCACTTTCCAACACTTTTTTCATGAATGCAAATGACACTGACATATAGGTGATGTTTTTCTGAACATTTTGGTATATTATTTGCATTTTTTTGATTTTGTATGAATTAGTTATGAAGTTTTCAAACTGGCGGTCAAACGGTCAAAGGGCAAAAGCATAAGAGGATCAAAGTGACTTGGACGGAACCAGTGACTTTTGGGAATTAGGGGTAAAACAGACGAGTGGGACACAACTAGGGGCATAAATCTAATTATCCCTTTTTTGTAGTGCAAGGAAGAAAACGTGCATCAACCCCTATGCATAGATTGTCCCAATGTCACCTCAGGAATCCGCGAGTTGAGTGCCGAAACCTACATCAAGTGAATCAATAGAACACCCCATTGTCACCACGGGTATCCCACGCAAGACATACATGAAGTGTTCTCAAATCCGTATAGTATTCAGTCCGATAATAGTGAAACCTCAAAGGTAAAACTCAATTCATCACAAGAAGATAGAGGGGGAGAAACACCATATGATCCAACTATAGTAACAAAGCTCGCGGTACATCAAGATCGTGCCAAATCAAGAACACGAGAGAGAGAGAGAGAGAGAGATCAAACACATAGCTACTGGTACATACCCTCAGCCCCGAGGGTGAACTACTCCCTCCTTGTCATGGGGACCACCGGGATGATGAAGATGGCCATCGATGATGGTTTCCCCCTCTGGAAGGGTGCCGGAACGGGCTCCCAATTGGTTTTCGTGGCTATAGAGGCTTGCGGCGGCGGAACTCCCGATCTAGGTTTTTTTCTGGAGGTTTCGTGATTTATAGGAGTTTTTGGCGTCGGCTTCACGTCAGGGGGTTCCCGAGGGACCCACAAGGCAGGGGCGCGCCCTAGGGGGCGCCCCCTACCCTTGTGGTTGGCTCGGCACTCTTCTGGTCCATCTCCGGTGCCCTGTGGGTCTCTTTTGGTCCATAAAAAATCACCGTAAATTTTCAGCTCGTTTGGACTCCGTTTGATATTCCTTTTCTGTACAACTCATAAACAAGGAAAAAACAGAAACTGACACTAGGCTCTGGGTTAATAGGCTAGTCCCAAAAATAATATAAAAGGCATATTAATGCATATAAAACATCCAAAATAGATAATATAATAGCATGAATCAAAAGTTATAGATATGTCGTTTTGAAGAACTAACCGTTTGGCAACATTGTATGCAAAGTGTGGCACTCCTAGGCCTAGAACCAAACAACCCTTCCTTGTTGTTGTGTGGCATAGGATTGCATATTTAGTCATTCAGTACAATGCATCTTGCTATGTAGCCTCAGATATGTTAGATATGGCCCTAGTGAACCTATCGATAAATGGGTTACAGATATATTTAGTTAAATGTCCGATTCAACGATTAATCCCTTATCAGCCCCGACCTATATGGTACCAGCTACTGATATCCTGAACAATGAGTATATATAAGCCATGGGATGAAACTAACCTCGATGGTAAACAGCAGATGTTCCCAATATTGTCCTGTGTAAGTACATATAAAGGCATGCTAAACATCAACCAAATATATCCATGGTAGAGAACATAATCTCCAAATGATAGCTTCATGGTGAAGGTTTAACCACGCTAGTTAAGAAAAAAAGAAGTGGAAAGGTGCGCTTCATGGCGAAGGTTTAAGCAAGCTAGTTAAGGAAAACAAGCAGTGGAAAGGTGCGTTATTAACTGCAACAGGCCTAATATTTAAAAACAAGAAACATAGTCATTCAAACTTGTATTGTGCATGTGTAAGTACACTAGTTATTGTTAAATCAAATGGAAGGGCGTGTTAAAGTACAACATGCTTAACATCAACCAAATATAGTCATTCATAGAGCAATTGTTAAAATTGGTACTGATGAAATTGAACTGCACAGTTCATACTAGCACATATAGAACATCACATTGTGAATAGCTAAAATAAACAATGCATACTACAAACAACCAAAGATGGCAACTGAAACTGGACATATGCTAACTACAAACAACTGAACAACCAAAAACCGTAGAAATAAACAAGACGCAATGCAAACAACCAAATATAGCAATAAATATTGGACAGGTTCTCACTACAAAAGGGGTTCGAGAAAACTGATACTTCTTCGTCGTATCTATAATTTTTGATTGTTCCATGCCAATATTCTACAACTTTTACATACTTTCGGCAACTTTTTATACTATTTTTTGGGACTAACATATTGATCCAGTGCCCAGTGCCAGTTCATGTTTGTTGCATATTTTTTGTTTCGCGGAAAATCCATATCAAACAGAGTCCAAACGGGATAAAAACTAACGGAGATTTTTTTGGAATATATGTGTTTTTTGGGAAAAATAATCAACGCGAGATGATGCCTGAGGGGCCTACAAGGACGAAGGGCGCGCCCTACCCCCTGGTCCTTGTGGCCACTTCGTAAGGCAGTTCATGCCCTTCTTCTGGTGCAAGAAAGCTAATATCCGGATAAAAATCGTGTTAAAATTTCAGTCCAATCGGAGTTATGGATCTTCGGGAATTTAAGAAACGGTGAAAAGCCAGACTCTGGGAGCGCAGAAACAGAAGGAAACACACAGAGAGATCCAATCTCTGAGGGGCTCCCGCCCCTCCGCCGTCATGGAAGCCAAGGACCAGCGGGGAAACCCTTCTCCCATCTGAAGGGAAGGTCAAGGAAGAAGAAGAAGGGGGGCTCTCTCCCCCCCTCTCCCGGTGGCGCCGGAACACCGCCGGGGCCATCATTGTGACCGTGATCTATACCAACAACTTCACCACCGTCATCACCAACTCTCTCCCCCTCTATGCAGCGGTGTAACACCTCTTCTCCCCGCTTTAATCTCTACTTAAACATGGTGCTCAACGCTCTATATTATTTCCCAATGATGTATGGCTATCCTATGATGTTTGAGTAGATCCGTTCTGTCCTATGGGTTGATTGATGATCGTGATTGGTTTGAGTTGCATGTTTTATTATTGGTGCTGTCCTATAGTGCTCTCCATGTCGCGCAAGCATGAGGGATCCCCGCTGTAGGGTTTGCAATATGTGCATGGTTTGCTTATTGTCTGTGTTGCGTGAGTGACAGAAACACAAACACGGATAAGTGGGTCATGGCGTATGGGAATAAAGAGGACTTGATACTTTAATGCTATGGTTGGGTTTTACCTTAATGATCTTTGGTAGTTGTGGATGCTTGCTAGAGTTCCAATCATAAGTGCATATGATCCAAGAAGAGAAAGTATGTTAGCTTATGCCTCTCCCTCATATAAAATTGCAATAATGATTATCAGTCTAGTTATCGATTGCCTAGGGACAAATAACTTTCTCGTGACAAAAAGCTCTCTACTAAAACTAACTTAGTTGTGTCTTTATCTAAATAGCCCCTAGATTTTATTTACATGCTCTTTATTATCTTGAAAACCTAGCCTACAACACCTACAAAGTACTTCTAGTTTCATACTTGTTGTAGGTAAAGCGAACGTTAAGTGTGCGTAGAGTTGTATCCGTGGTCGATGGAACTTGAGGGAATATTTGTTCTTCCTTTTAGCTCCTCGTTGGGTTCGACACTCTTACTTATCGAAGAGGCTACAATTGATCCCCTATACTTGTGGGTTATCAAGACCTTTTTCTAGCGCCGTTGCCGGGGAGCAATAGCGTGGGGTGAATATTCTCGGGTGTGCTTGTTTGCTTTATCACTAAGTAGTTTTTATTTTCTGTTCTAAGTTGTTCTCTATCTTTAGTTATGGATATCGAACACGAAATACCAAAAAAATAGGTGTACTAGCTACTCATGGAGATGGGGAACCTCCTAAAACCCTCGATGATCATTATGTGAAAAATATTATGCACTACTTTAATAATCCTGAGAAAACCCCATTCAATTATATAATGGGAGACACGTTGGGTCAACGTGAATACTTTAGGGATTATCGCTTGACACAAAAAGGGAAAATATTATGGGATAAAATTCATTTGTGATTATACTTGTTGCTCTAGGATGAAGGCTCCACACCTTCCCTTTTCATGTAAATTTAATGATAATAAGACCTTGGATTCTTATGCTAATGGTATAATATATGATTACTATGACGTGGAACGAATAGAAGAATTTGTTGCTTTTATGGGTGCTTATGAAATTGAATCTTTGTTTAAAAGTGTGAAAATCTTGATGCCAGAAGAAACGTTGGCTCCTTCTGGCAGAAGTATTCTCACAGGGTGGCGCATGCCGCGTACCCTGAGTACCTGGAGAAGCTTCACGATCGTACCGATAGATGAGATGAGATGTGGGATTGAACTATGTATGGCTATGTAGTGTCTTAATTATAAATGTGCTTGAGTATGCTTATTGACGGTTGAACTATGCTTGTGTACGCTTATTATCTATGCCTGAGTATGTTTAATATATGTTTACTTATGTCTAAATGTGGGATATAGATGCACTCAGTTTCGTTGATGGAATTTTATGCATATTAGGGTGAATGTTTAGCGTGCGTAAAAAATCAGATTCAACTGACGAAGGAAAAGTGGAACCACCCTGAAACATGGTTATTTTTCCCAAATTGAAACCATGTGCAATGACTTCCATTTTCCCAGTTACGTCAATCACACATGGTTGGCTCTAGCAAATCGTTGCCTCCCAAACTCTTTGTGCGACAAAAAATCCTCACCACCCAATTCAAAAAGGAAAAAATAAAACCCTCACCATCCCCACGTCACAAAACCCTCACCCCGCCCGCCACCCCTCCGGTCCCCATTCACACCTGCACAAGCTCCTCCGCGACTCTACATGGTACCACCTATCACCGAGGCAACCACTTAGCTCGACGGCTATCCCTGCCGCCAGGCTGCCGGCAGACCCGGACGCATTTTGCCACTTTCGCTTGCTACCGCCTATCTCCATCGACTTTCTCGACGCTGCTCGCCGTTGACCCAGCTACACCTGATTCAGGAATCTGTGGTATTGAGGGGTTTTTCTCATGGACAACAAGGTAACTAATTTACTGAGATATTGTCTCATTTCTTATCCCAGTTCATCTGCCTCCTTTAATCACTCGACCGAAATCACCGTGAATTCGTTTTTATTCAAGCTGATTTGAGGGTTTTCTTTCATTCATAGAATGTAATGTGCACGAACACATCAGGACTTTGCGGCCTTGGCCAGACATCCGTGGAGTTCCATCTCACCGTACCAGACGACTTCAGGATGCGCACGATATGTTCAATTTCACCCTGCATCGGTTGGCATGGCCTACTTTCCTGAACATATACTATATATTGCTACATTTGGATAAAAGGTGCCACTTGCAACATATACGTCAAAAGGGATTCTTTCCTCTTCTTTCTATATTAAGAAAATTAATGATGTATTGTTCTTTCGATTACTCTCATATTTCCATGACATCATGGTTACACTATCTGTTTAATTATAGATTTTTGTCCTTTGACTTCGACTGTTGAACCGTTCTTTCAATTTCGCCCATATTTGCATGTTACCATATTCTTTAACAATCCTACCATATTTTGATGTTACCATATTCTTTCAATTTTAGCATCTGTAGTACACAATCTTGCCCTTTACATAACTCAAGACTGCAGGAATGTCATACTGAACACGAACCATGGATTTACATCGTTGCTTCTGTAAGACTTGATGAACGTGGTCACTCCAATTTTGGCACGGGCCTTTGGACAGAAATTTCTAAGTTTTATGTACTGAAAGCTGGCACTAAAATTGCACTGCACATAAAAGAGCCTGGTCATGAGATATATGCTAACTTCCATGACGATATCATCCGTCCAAACATTGTTCGAAGTAAGTGTTCTTTCAAGTATCTGCATGTTGACTTACCCAGCAATATCAAAGGAATTGTGTAGTATTTAAGCGACCAATTGTTATTCCATTTTATTACTCTATTCCTATCTACTAACTTCTAGTTACCAATACACTTTTATTTTGCCATGTTTTAACTAAATATTCCCTGTACTCTCACTTCTATCAGAAAGCACCGCTGACGAGGAGACTCCGGAGGTGGAGAATGAGGCTACCAACAAGCGAGGCAGGTTGAGCAAGAACCGCAAGCGACTCTAGCAGGCCTAGACTTCATCAACAGCCTCCCAATGATATGTTGATAGTCATCATCTCCCTCCTCCCAATCAAATATGGGGCACGGACAACCATCCTTTCCCGACGGTGGGGCCCCCTATGGCACTTGATATGTCTCCATCATATCTACTTTTCCAAACTCTTTTGCCCTTGTTTTGGACTCTAACTTGCATGATTTGAATTGAACTATCCAGGACTGATGTTATTTTCAGCAGAATTGCCATGCTGTTATTTTAGTGCAGAAATAAAAGCTCTTGGATTGACCTGAAAATTTACGGAGAATTTTTGTGGAATGTATAAAAAATGCTGGCTCAAGAATTAACCAGAGGGGGTCCACCCAGAGGCCACAAGCCCGGGGGGTGCCCCCCGGGGAGCGCCTAGAGGGCTTGTGGGCCCCCGGGACCTCCTCTGACCCTAACTCCAACTCTATATAACCCTATTCGGGGAGAGAAAAAATCAGGGAGAAGGATTCATCGCGTTTTACGATACGGAGCTGCCGCCGCCTCCTGTTCTTCATCGGGAGGGCTGATCTGGAGTCCGTTCGGGTCTCCGAAGAGGGGGATTCGTCGCCATCATCATCACCAACCTTCCTCCATCACCAATTTCATGATGTTCACCGCCGTGCGCGAGTAATTCCATCGTAGGCTTACTGGACGATGATGGGTTGGATGAGATTTGTCATGTAATCAAGTTAGTTTTTTTAGGGTGAAAGATCGTGGATGTCGCCTAGAGGGGGGGGGGTGAATAGGCGCTTTAAAATAATTACGGTTTAGGCTTGAACAAATGCGGAATAAACCTAGCGGTTAATTTGACAAGCACAAAACCTACAACAACTAGGCTCACCTATGTGCACCAACAACTTATGCTAAGCAAGATAAACAACTAAGTGATAGCAAGATATATGACAAGAAACAATATGGCTATCACAAAGTAAAGTGCATAAGTAAAGGGTTCTGGTAAGAGATAACCGAGGCACGCGGAGACGACGATGTATCCCGAAGTTCACACCCTTGCGGATGCTAATCTCCGTTTGGAGCGGTGTGGAGGCACAATGCTCCCCAAGAAGCCACTAGGGCCACCGTAATCTCCTCACGCCCTCGCACAATGCAAGATGCCATGATTCCACTAAGGGACCCTTGAGGGCGGTCACCGAACCCGTACAAATGGCAACCCTTGGGGGCGGTCACCGAACCCGTACACTTTGGCAACCCTTGGGGGCGGTCACCGGTACCCGTCAAATTGCTCGGGGCGATCTCCACAACCTAATTGGAGACCCCGACGCTTGCCCGGAGCTTTACACCATAATGATTGAGCTCCGAACACCACCAACCGTCTAGGGCGCCCAAGCACCCAAGAGGAACAAGCTCAAGGGCACCAAGCACCCAAGAGTAATAATCTTCTCAACTTGTAACTTCCACGTATCACCGTGGAGAACTCAAACCGATGCACCAAATGCAATGGCAAGGGCACACGGAGTGCCCAAGTCCTTCTCTCTCAAATCCCACCGAAGCAACTAATGCTAGGGAGGAAAATGAGAGGAAGAACAAGAAGGAGAACACCAAGAACTCCAAGATCTAGATCCAAGGGGTTCCCCTCACATAGAGGAGAAAGTGATTGGTGGAAATGTGGATCTAGATCTCCTCTCTCTATTCCCTCAAAAACTAGCAAGAATCCATGGAGGGATTGAGAGTTAGCAAGCTCGAAGAAGGTCAACAATGGGGGAAGAACACGAGCTCAAGAGATAAGGTTCATTGGGGAAGAAGACCCCCTTTTATAGAAGGGGGAAAATCCAACCGTTATGTGCTCAGCCCGCACACGAGCGGTACTACCGCTCCACGAGCGGTACTACCGCTCTGGCGGAAGAAGCAGGGAAAAGGAGTACCCAAACATGAACCGGTACTACCGCGCACCCGAGCAGTACTACCGCTGGAGGAGCAGAACACGGGACCAAAAATGCAGTAGCGGTACTACCGCCCGACCGGAGCGGTACTACCGCTTACAGGCGGTACTACCGCTTATAGGCGGAACTGTCGTGCCTTACTGCCGTGCAACTACTGCAAAACTCGACACGAAAAATGCAAGACCCAAAATCGAGGCGGTACCAGCGCGGAACCGTAGCCGTACTACCGCTTATGGCCATAGGCGGTACTACCGCTTTGGACAGCGGTACTACCGCTTGGGGCGATAAGTGGTACAGCCGCTCTGGCCGCGGTACTACCGCAGGGAGAAAACCAAAACTGCCATAACTTCTTCATATGAGCTCCGAATTGAGCAAACTCAAGCTTGTTGGATACAAGACGATGAGTAGCATCAAAACAGCAATAGAGGAGTGAAGAGGCAGGGGAGGTATGCCAACAAATAGAGGAGTGAAACCTCCAACCGAGAAGAACCGGCATAACCTCCAACATCGGAAACATCATAGAAGATGCGAGTGAACTCCGTTTTCGATGAACTCGAGCTTGTCATCAAGATGACCATAAGCTCCAAAACTCACAAAGAGAAGAACCAAACAAGAACCAACAAAGATGATGCAAGGATGCAATGGTTTGAGCTCTCTATGAACGATACGATCAAGCTACTCATCGAGAGCCCCCCTTGATAGTACGGCAATCGATCCTATAACCCGGTCTCCCAACTACCATCATGAGACCGGTAAAATAGAAAACCTATCAAGAGCAAACCTTTGCCTTGCACATGGTCCACTTGAGCTAGATGATGATGATCTTGACTCCCTCAAGTTGGACCACCTTTCTTGGTTGTGTTGGCTCGATGAAGACTAGTTGATTGCTCCCCCATACTCCACTATGGGTGAGCCACTCTTCCGCACATCTTCACCAGTCCATTGTCACCACAATGGACGGCAAGCTTCAAGCATTTGATCTCGTCATGATGCTTCACTTGAACTTGCACACCGCAACATCTTCACAAGTCCATTGTCGCAACAATGGACGGCAAGCTTCAAGCATTTGATCTCTTCATGATGCTTCACTTGAACTTGCACACCGCAACCTAACCCCACAAAGAACTCTCACGAAGATCATGGGTTAGTACACAAAGCGTAATTGACAATGCTTACCACACCATGGGATCGCTTGATCCCTCTCGGTACATCTTGTGCGCTTTGGGTGTTGATCAACTTGACTCACTCTTGACTTAGTCTTGATCAACCTTGACTCTTTCCAACTCTCTTCATTTGGATGATGTCTTGAAGGTAAACATGAATGATCACACAATCTTCTTCTTCAAGACATGCTTGCAATAAGCTCTACTCTCACATGACCAATCTTTGGATAATTCCTTAATAACACCTTGGTCACCACATAAACTCCTTGAAACCAACACATGGACTTCAAGAAAAGCCTATGGACAAATCCTTCAAATATAACTCAAGGCAACCATTAGTCCATAGAGATTGTCATCAATTACCAAAACCAAACATGGGGGCACCGCATGTTCTTTCATAGGGTTTGATCCCTAGTATCCACTATGTTCTGAGATTGATGTTGCTTTGACTTTGCTATGGTTAATGCTTGTCATTAGGGCCCAAGTGCCATGATTTCAGATCTGAACCTGTTATGTTTTCATGAATATATTTGAGTTCTTCATCCTATCTTGCAAGTTGTAGACACCTATTATGAGTTATGATCCACATACCCCAAGGTGACAATAATTGGGATTCTTTCCGGTGATTACCGTATTGTGAGGAGTTCATGTATTCACTAAGTGCTAATGCTTTGTTCCGGTTCTCTATTAAAAGGAGGCCTTAATATCCTTAGTTTCCATTACGACCCCGCTGCCACGGGAGGGTAGGACAAAGGATGTCATGCAAGTTATTTTCCATAAGCACGTATGACTATATAAGGAATACATGCCTACATTATATTGATGAATTGGAGCTAGTTTTGTGTCACCCTAGGTTATGACTGCTACATGATGAATATTATCCAACACAATTATCATTGCTGATCCATTGCTTACGAGCTTTTCACATATTGATCTTTGCTAAGTTACTTTCGTTGCTACTGCTGTTACAATCACTACAAAACTGCTACTATTACTTTTGCCACTGTTACCGTCACTTCCATGTTACTTTGCTACTAAATACTTTGTTGCAGATATTAAGTCTTTCAGTTGTGGTTGAACTGACAACTCAACTGCTAATACTCGTGAATATTCTTTGGCTCCCTTGTGCCGAATCAATAAATTTGGGTTGAATACTCTACCCTCAAAAATTGTTGTGATCCCCTATACTTGTGGGTTATCAAGACCTTTTCTGGCACCGTTGCCGGGGAGCATAGCTCTATTCTCTGATTCACTTGGGATTTATATCTGTTGATCAATATGAAGAACTTTAAAGATACCAAAACCAAGATTTTTCCCTCTAGAACGAGGGGAGGTAAGGAACTGCCATCTAGCTCTGCACTTGATTCACCTTCTGTTTTGAGTAAGCTTGCGACACCTACACCTGCTATTGATTCTGATATGTCGCAAGTTATTGATGATGCTACTTCTGCTATGCATGAAGCTTATGATGATACTACTGCTTTGCTTGATAATACTTTACCACTTGGTGAATTTCTGGATGAACAACTTGCTAGAGCTAAAGATATTGAGAATGCTCAAACTGATGATATTTCTGAAACTTCTGAAATTATTGAAACTGTAAACTTTGAAACACATGTTAGACCTAGCTCTCCTAGATATGAATTGCCTGTTATACCTGAGGGTTATGTTATGGATGGAGAGGTAGCTAGGGACTTTCTTACTTGAAAAGATAGAGAGGATCTTAAGGAATTGCTTATCAAGTTGAAAGAAAATCTCTGAATGCTAGAATGCATTATGATCCTAACTTTGCTACTTCACCTATCTTTTTTACCGATAAGTATTATGAATTATCTGTCGATCCTGAGTTAATTACTTTGGTTGAATCTGATCCTTTTCATGGTTATGTATCTGAAACTGTTGTGGCACATCTTACTAAATTGAATGATATAGCCACCCTATCTGCTCATGAGGAAAAAATTCGCTATTACTATATTCTTAAGTTGTTTCCTTTCTCATTAAAGGGTGATGCTAAGATATGGTTTAATTCTCTTGCTCCTGGTTGTGTATGTAGTCCCCATGATATGATATATTACTTCTCTGAAAAATATTTTCCTGCTCATAAGAAACAAGCTGCTTTACATGAAATATTTACCTTTGTGCAAGTTGAAGAAGAGAGTCTCCCACAAGCTTGGGGGAGGCTTCTCCAATTACTTAATGCTTTGCCTGATCATCCTCTCAAGAAAAATGAAATACTTGATATCTTTTATAATGGACAAACCGATGCTTCTAGGGACCACCTAGATAGTTGTGCTGGTTGTGTTTTCAGGGAACGAACTATTGAACAAGCTGAAGTAATATTGAAAGGATTGAGAAGAGGTGTCTAGAGGGGGGGGGTGATTAGACCCTCAACAAGAAAAAGTAGCAGTTTTTAAATTCTTCAAGTAGAGGTGGAGTTTTAGCACAAGTTTAAGCATTCACAATACATTTCAAGCAAGCATGGCAAGAGTATATGAGCAGCGGAAAGTAAATCATGCAATTTGCAAGAAAGTAAAAGGGATGGGATTGGAGTGTGCAAACGCATTGAACACAATGATTTTTGGCGTGGTTCTGATAGGTGGTGCTACGGAAATCCATGTTGGTGGTGACTTTAACCCACAAAGGGTAATGGTTGTGCGAGTCCACGGAGGGCTCCACCCACGAAGGGTCCACGAAGAAGCAACCTTGTCTATCCCACCATGGCCATCACCCACGAAGGACTTGCCTCACTTGGGTAGATCTTCACGAAGTAGGCGATCTCCTTGCCCTTACAAACTCCTTGGTTTAACTCCACAATCTTGTCGGAGGCTCCCAAGTGACACATAACCAATCTAGGAGACACCACTCTCCAAATGGTAATAGATGGTGTGATGATGATAAACTCCTTGCTCTTGTGCTTCAACTGATAGTCTCCCCAAGACTCAACTCTCTCTCACAGATCTGGCTATGGTGGAAAGATGATTTGAGTGGAAAGCAACTTGAGGAAGGCTAGAGATCTAGATTCTTGTGGTTGGATTGGAATGTCTTGGTCTCAACACATGAGTAGGTGGTTCTCTCTCAGAAAATGAGTAGTGGAAGTGTAGTCATGTTTTGATGGCTCTCTCTTGAATAGAGAATGGGGTGGAGGGGTATATATAGCCTCCACAGAAAATCTAACCATTACACACATTTGACCCAATTCGGTCAGACCGAATAGGTAAACTCAGTGAGACTGATTCAGTTCAAATGTGAACATTAGGATTCTCGGTGGGACCTATGTGCTAGGGTTAGGGCAAAACCTCATCTCGATGTGACCGATTGCATGAACTCGGTGGGACCGATTTCAGCAATGAGCAAACAGAGAGTTGGTCATGCAAACTCGGTGGGAAAGATTGCACATGTTGCTGAGACCGAAATAATTACAATAGGCAACAGAGAGTTTGCAAGGCCATCTTGGTGAGACCGAGATCCCTATCGGTGAGACCAAACTGATTAGGGTTTCTGGTAGTGGCTATGTCAAAGGAACTCGGTGGCGCCGGATAGATCAAATCGGTGGGGCCGAGTTTGACTTTAGGTTTTGGACATATTTGGAATTGAGATTGTGGTTGAGGGCTTTGGAGCATATCACTAAGCACTTTTGGCAAGTAGACCATTAAGCAACAGCTCATCCCCTTTTAATAGTATTGGCTTTTCCTATGGACTCAATGTGATCTTAGATCACTGAAATATAAATGAAGAGTCTTGAGTTTTGCCAATCTTTGTCCTTAGCATCTTGAAGGGGTTCCACATCTTCTTGTCCATGCCACGCCATTGTTGAACTTTTTGAAATATATTAGATAAATATATTAGTCCAACAAGAGATATGTGGACATTAATTACCAAAATCACCCATGGAGCACTTGTGCTTTCAATCTCCCCCTTTTTGGTAATTGATGACAACATACATCAAAGCTTTAGATAAAGATATGAAGAGTAGCAAGTAAAGCTTTGGAAAGACATGTAACATGCATTGGCTCCCCTTACATGTATGCAATCATGTAAAGATAGAATATGAGAGCATGTGAATGTATAAGCATGTCAGAGCAAGCAATGAGTTACATGTATCTTGGCTATATGCATCAGAGCAAATGATGTAGATACAACAAGTGTACCTTCATGTTCATGAGTCCTTCTTGCAAACAATATGTACATCAGCAAGAGATCATCATGTACATGAGTGTGATGCATATACTTACCTTGTGGTCTTGAGATGGCTTTGGTCGAGATGAACTTGAGAAAACAGGGTTAGATAACACAAGGACACTACTAGTCAAAGCAAGTTCAGAAAAACCACAAGAGTACCAAGACTGGGATGACATGTAGTGAGTGAGTACTTAGTACTCTATTTGAATATGGACATGTCCCCAAGGAATAAAGATATGCAATGAATTCCAAAGATTTTCTTCCCTTAGAAATGAACTCTTTCTCCCCCTGAATCTGATATTGGATAATGGGAGAAGGTAGGGTAAGAGAAAATCAGAACAAAGGAAAATCAGAGCAAAACAATCATAACATACACTAACATGTCTTTCCCCTCTTAAAGACATGTGAATTCTCTCCTCTATTGTTAATAAGCATCTGGAGAAGCTAAGATGTGCTTTCTCTCCCATGTGACAAGCTTCGATGTGCTCTCTCTCCCCCTTTGACATCAATTTCCAAGAAGGGATCTTCTGGAGCACGAGTCAAATAGGTTTGGTCCTTGAGTCACATTGCAAAGCAACATGTAGTTTAAGATGCGAGTAGAGGATAAGAATCATTGAGTGGAGCTTGATACGTCTCCGTCGTATCTACTTTTCCTAACGCTTTTCCTCTTGTTTTGGACTTTAATTTGCATCATTTGAATTAAAACTAACCCGGACTGACCCTGTTTTCAGCAGAACTACCATGGTGTTGTTCTTGTGTAGAAATAAAAGTTCTCGGAATGGAACGAAACTTTGCGAGGATTTTTTATATAATAAAAGAGAATTTCTAGAGCTGAGAACCACCGGAGGGGGGCACCTGGGTGGGCACAACCCACCAGGGTGCGCCTGCCCCCGGCGTGCCCTGGTGGGTTGTCCCCACCTGGTGGCCCCGCAGATACTGAAACTGATGCTATAAAATCACATATTTCCAGAAAAAATTAGGGAGAAAGAATTATCGCCTTCCACGAGATGGAGCCGCCGCCTTCTCCTGTTCTTCATCCGGAGGCCAGAACTAGAGTCTGTTTGGGGCTCTGGAGGGGGGGGATCTTCAATCTTCATCATCACCAACCCTTCTCCATTGCCAATTCCATGATGCTCCCCACCGGGAGTGAGTAATTCCTTCGTAGGCTCGCTGGTTGTCGGAGTAATGGGCCACGGGTAGCCTAACCCGAGTTCCCGAACCTTTCAAGACATCGGGGCCGGCTGCGCCCCTCAAGACGTCAAGATGAAGCGCCGCCTTCTGGTGGCTGGCTGGCTGAACGACTGACTGCCAGAAGACGGCCATGCTCAGGAAGGCGGCTCCAAGACGGGCCGACTCCTGGCAGGCGGCCTACAAAGAGGCCGGCTCCTAGCAGTCGGCCCATGGCGCCCTCGAAGTCTGTGCCCCCATTAAGAAGACAAGACAGAGAAAGGCTGTAGTGTAACCCATCACCCCCGTATCCGTACAGGCGGAGGTCTCCGCCCGGCGCGGCACTGTTGCCACTCCGCCCCTGACGTCACTCCTGCCAGGCGGAGCCCTGCTCCCACGACCGTCTGTCGGTACGGCCTGCAGGCGGCGGGCCCTACCAGGCAGCGAGAGCCCGGAAGACGGCGGAGGCCTGGCCAGCCGGACCCAAGGGAGGCCGGCCTCTAGCAGGCAGCCTGTTCCTTCCTCAGGGCCCACGCGCCATTAACCAGATAAGACGCGGTGTGGCTACAGTGATCTCCCACCAGGCGGCGGGACTGTAGCCACGCTCCCCTGACCAAGCCTGCGTCATTAGCATCACGGCTACAGTAATCAGTAGCCGGCAAGACCCGCAAGCGGCGGCGCAGCTTGTCGGCTCCGAAACAGACCAGTCGGCGGGGCCCACCAGGCGGCGGGTCCCAGCAGCCGGCGGAGAAGCTGGCGACAAGAGACACTGACAGCCGGGTCCTACACCCGACCAGATTACCATTGTACCCCTGGGGGTAGGCCTATATAAACCCCCCAGGGCACCCATGCAAAGGGTTCCAACTTGTTAGAATTAGACTCACACCTAAGGGGAGAGGAGAGCAAGCCCTGCCTTCTTCTACCTCTAGCATACAGCTCGAGGAGCACCATTGTACTCACTAGTGCCTTAGTGATCATGCGGAGACCCCGCAGAGCAGGACTAGGGGTGTTATCTCCTAGGAGAGCCCCGAACCTGGGTAATGTGCGCCGGCGTTCGTGTCTACGCCTCATCCCGCTTCCAGGCACTAGCGACGTTCTACTCGCTCCCACCATGATAAGCCATCCATTGGCATATGTCGCACCCAACCCCCGACATTTGGCGCCCACCGTGGGGCAAGGTGCACCGTCTCCCGGAGACCTGTTCTGGACGGGAACCCTGTTCCTCCCTAGTGCGCAGCCAGCCCGGCACGCCAGACGGCGTCTGCGCCGACGCGCTGCGCGGCGCGGAGGTCGCCTGCGCGGCGAGCTGCCTCGCCGATCTTGTTGGCGAGATTCGCCTCTCTGACGAGCCCGCGTCTGATGCGGGCACCGATGGCCCCGAGAGCCGCCTCGTGAGCCTCCTCGATCCGCTCCACGTCGCCAGCGAGCCTGTTGCCGACTTGGAGTGGGTTGGCTGCACCGTCCCGATGTTGGTCGACTCCGACACAGCGTCGCTTGACGCGTTCCCCACCAACGTGGTGGTCTAAGACGAGCCGCTTCCTCGCGCAGACATCGGCGGCGGCACCGTCACGGAAGTGCTCGTCATCAGCCACGGCGAGCACTCTGGCGGAGGTGGCCAGGATCCATTGTAGGCGGCGATGCAAGACCCGACTGCGCCCATCCCGAAAGACGCCGACGGCGAGACGCTGGAGGCACACCGTGTCCAGCTCGTCGAAAGCGCCAACTGGCTGGCAGGCATGAGACGCCTTTCGGAGGCCTACCAACGGGAGATGGACCGTGCCGTCGGCGGCACGCCGGCGCCTGGTGGTCCTAGCCGCATTGGCCTGGTCCGGCAGCGTGGCGCGACCGTCGCCAGCATGTTCGGGACAGATCGTCCCGTCTACGCCACGCCTGCAGAGAACATACGAGCTGCCCAGGCGGCAGCAGACGAGCTAGACAAGCTCAAGGGCGACGAGCATCGCCACATGACGGAGCGAGTCTAGTAGCTCCTCGATGCGGCTGCTGAGCAGCAAGAGGCCGGGTGCCGCACTGAAGCGCCCAACTGGCGAAACTACGACCCGCCTCCTTGCCGAGACCAAGGCGCGACATCCCGGACGCCGACTGGTGGCGTCCGTGATAGAAGAGACAAGGAGCCGGCTGCCAGCCGCAGCCGGACTCACATCACCAAGACGGCCGCCCAAGAGCAGTGCAGCGGCGAGACGACTGTCCGCCTCCCCCTCCCCGCAGGGAGAGGCGCATTTCCCCGCTGCCTGTGGATCACCCGTCACTCGGCGACCCCTTGGCCGCCGAGAAGGAATCGGAGAAAACGACGCCCGCCACCGGATCGATCGCCTCAACCGATCCCTGGCGCTAGAAGAAGAAGATGAGCTGGGTCCGCCTTGCTTCGGCCCCCGCATCCGAGATGAACCTTTCCCCAGAGGGTTCACGCTCCCAAGAGATACACCCAAGTACACCGGCTCCGTGAAGCCGGAGGACTGGCTGGTCGACTACTCTACAGCCGTCAGCATCGCCAACGGCAACAAGCGCGTTGCCGTGAAGTACGCTCCGCTCATGCTCCAACGGCAACAGTTGGGTTGACTTAATGAAGCATTCATCCGCAACTTCACCAGCACGTACAAGCGGCTGCCCAAGCCTTGCCATCTCTCCTTGTGCATCCAAGGAGCCAACGAGTCGACTCGCGACTACCTCACGCGCTGGGCCGAGCTGCACAACTCTTGCGAGGGCGTGCACGAGGTGCAGGCCATCGAGTACTTCACTGCCGGGTGCCGAGAGGGCACTCTCCTCAAGCACAAGCTTCTCTGCGACGAGCCGGTGACCCTCGACGAACTGCTAATCATAGCAGACAAGTACGCCACGGCCGACTCCTCCATGAAGGCGGAGATCCAAGTTAATGTGTCGGGCAAGGTGGCCCCTCAAGCTCCTCGGACCCCGACTGGTGACACCATTCGGCGACAGCAACCGAACGACAACAAGCGCAAGGCCATGCAGCCGGCTTCCACGAGCCGGCAGGTGGCAACAGTCGAAGATCAGCAGCCGGAAGGGCAGCCTCCTCCCAAACACAAGAAGGGCGGCAAGCCCAACTGGTTGCCCGGCTTCTCGTACGAACAGACTCTCGATGCACCCTGCAAGTTCCACAGCGGCGCGAAGCCGTCCAACCACACCACTCGGAAGTGCCACTGGCTCACCAGGATCGCCAAGGGTGATGGACTCCAGCCCCCCCCCCCGCCTGCCGGCCCGCCGCCTCCTCCTCCTCAGCAGTCGGCGGTTCGGCCAGTCGGCGCGGTACAAGATGAATATCCTGAAGAGCATGGAGCTTATGTCATGTTCACCAGCGTGGCTGACGACAGGCACAGCAGACGGCAGCGACAACAAGAAGTAAATGCAGTAGCATCAGAGACCCCCGAGTTCATGCATTGGTCTGAGAAGCCCATCAGCTGGAGCAGAGCCGACCACCCAGAGGTGATGCCCAATCCCGGTTCTTATGCTCTGGTGTTGGATGCCATCTTTGCCACGGAGAGGCGGGCTGCTCCCTTCTCTCGAGTTCTGATAGATGGCGGTAGCAGCATCAACATCCTGTACAAAGATACTATGGAGAAGTTAGGAATCAAACAGAGGCAGCTTCAGCCTAGTCGGACAGTATTCCATGGCATAGTTCCTGGCCATTCCTGCTCACCAATCGGCAAGACCCAGATAGATGTCCTCTTCGGAGACAAAAATCACTTTCGTCGAGAGCCAGTATGGTTTGAAGTGGTGGACCTTGAGAGCCCCTATCATGCGCTGCTTGGCCGGCCTGCCCTGGCCAAGTTCATTGCAGTCCCCCACTATGCTTATCTCAAAATGAAGATGCCGAGATCCAAGGGAATCCTGACCATAGCAGGGGACTACAAGAAGTCGTCCGCCTGTGCAGCAGACAGCAGCCGGCTAGCCGAGTCCCTCGTGATTGTAGCAGAGAAGCGGCTCCTTGAGCGGGTTGTGGCTATGGTAGGCAAGCAGCTGGAAATGTCACCCAAGCCCAAGGAGTTGAAAGCCGAGGGCTCGTTCAAGCCGGCCAAAGAAACAAAGACGATACCTTTGGACCCGGAACATCCGGAGAGGCACGCTGTCATAGGTGCGAACCTTGACAGCAAATAGGAAAGCGAGCTCGTCGATTTCCTCCATGAGAATCGGGACATCTTTGCATGGTCTCCCAAGGACATGCCGGGTGTTCCGACGGATTTCGCCGAGCACAAACTACATGTCCGACCCGATGCCAAGCCAGTCAGGCAGCCGTTGCTCCGCCTGTCAGAAGAGAAGAGTTGTTGGAGAAGAGATAGCCCGGCTTCTAGCAGCCGGCTTCATCATGGAAGTGTTCTTTCCAGAGTGGTTAGCCTACCCGGTGCTTGTATTGAAGAAGAATAAATAGTGGTGCATGTGTATTTTCTATACCAGCCTCAACAAAGCTTGCCCCAAAGACCCGTTTGCTTTGCCAAGAATCGACCAAGTGATAGACTCCACAGCCGGATGCGAGTTGTTGAGCTTTTTGGATGCATACTCAGGGTATCACCAGATCAAGCTAAACCTGGCCGACAGGCTGAAGACCGCCTTCATCACGCCATTCGGAGCCTTCTGCTACCTGACCATGACGTTCGGCTTGAGAAACACCGGCGCCACGTTTCAGCGTTGCATGCAGAAGTGCCTCCTCAAGCAACTCGGCAGAAACGCCCACGTCTATGTGGACGATGTGGTGGTGAAGACGGAAAAGCGTGGAACACTGCTAGAAGACCTCAAGGAGACCTTTGAAAACCTACGCCGATTTCAAATCAAGCTCAACCCGGAGAAATGCGTCTTTGGAGTACCAGCCAACCAACTTCTTGGTTTCCTGGTCTCAGAGCGCAGCATAGAGTGCAACCCTGTGAAGATCAAGGCCATCGAGAGGATGGAGGTGCCCACCCGACTACTGGACGTGCAAAAATTCACCGGCTGCTTGGCATCCATCAGCCGTTTCATCAGTCGGCTGGGCGAGAAGGCCCTTCCCCTGTACCAGCTGATGAAGAAGACCAATTTTTCGAGTGAAACGACAAGGCGGATGAAGCTTTTCTACAGCTCAAGAAGATGTCGACCACTCCGCCTGTCCTGGCAGCTCCGACTCCTAAAGAGCCCATGCTCCTCTACATCGCCGCCACCAGCCGGGTGGTCAGCACAGTCATAGTGGTGGAACGCAAGGAAGAAGGCAAAGCACTAGCAGTCCAGAGGCCGGTGTATTACCTGAGTGAAGTACTATCCGCCTCCAAGCAGAATTACCCTCACTACCAGAAGATGTGCTACAGTGTGCATTTTGCCGCTAAGAAGCTGAAGCCGTATTTTCAAGAGCACCCAATCACTATGGTCTGCACTGCCCCACTTGCCGAGATCATTGGAAGCCGGGATGCTTCTGGCCGAGTGGCCAAATGGGCCCTAGATTTGGCCCCTTACACTATCTACTACCAGCCTCGCACCGCCATCAAGTCACAAGCACTGGCCGACTTCCTCGTCGACTAGGCCGAAACCCAGTACCTACCGCCAGCGCCAGACTCCACTCATTGGCGGATGCACTTTGATGGTTCCAAGATGCGCACCGGTTTGGGAGCCGGCATCATCCTCACCTCTCCCAAAGGCAACAAGCTCAGATATGTGCTGCAAATCCACTTTGCCACCTCCAACAACGTTGCTGAATACGAAGCACTCATTCACAGGCTCCGGCTTGCCAAGGAACTCGGCATTCGCCCGATCCTGTGCTATGGTGACTCCGACTTGGTGGTCCAGCAGTCGTCTGGTGACTGGGAAGCCAAGGATGCAAACATGGCGAGCTACCGCTTCCTCGTACAACAACTCAGTGGATACTTCGAGGGGTGCGAGTTCCTTCATGTGCCAAGAAATGCAATGAGCAAGCTGATGCCTTAGCACGGATCGGCTCCACCCGGCAAGCAATACCAGCCGGCATCGCGCTGCAACGCCTCCTCAAGCCGTCTGTCGAGCCGTCACCAAAATCAGACTCCATCTTCGTGCCGGCTCCTCCTAAAGCAGTCGGATCCGACTTGAGGACCCCTGCAGCCGGTGCGGGAACTTCGACAGGCGGCTCGGGGACTGCAGCAGTCGCACCCGGCCCGGGGACTTCAGAACCCGGCCCAGGGACTGCAGCAGTCGGCCCAGGGACTTCATCGACTAAGCAGGCGACAGCCGACAACCTGCCGCCTCCCAGCCCAACCGCCCTCGTGCAATTAGCAGTCCTAGCAGTCGAAGAAATTGCAGCACCTTCATGGGCTCAGCCCATCCTCAACTTTCTGGTGAACAAAGAGCTGACGAGTGATGAGATCTCGGCCCGGCAAGTGCAACGCCGGGCAGCAGCATACACCATTGTCAACAAAGAGCTTGTGAGGCGCAGCGTCACTGGTGTGTACCAGCGCTGCGTGGAGCCAGAGCAAGGCCAAGCAATCCTCAAAGATATCCATCAAGGCGAGTGTGGTCACCACGCGGCCTCAAGAGCACTTGTTGCCAAAGCTTTTCGCCACGGTTTTTTCTGGCCGACTGCTCTAGAAGACGCCAAAGACTTGGTCCAGAAATGCAAAGGGTGCCAGAAGTTCCGCTCCTAGCCACATCAGCCGGCTTCTGCACTTAAGACTATCCCCATTGCCTGGCCCTTTGCTGTTTGGGGGCTGGATATGGTGGGACCATTCAAGACAACACGCAGTGGCTTGACTCATCTGCTGGTCGCGGTGGACAAGTTCACCAAGTGGATAGAAGCAAAACCAATCAAGAAGTTGAATGGTCCGACTGCTGTAACATTCATCTCCGACATCACCATCCGGTATGGCATACCACACAGCATCATCACCGACAATGGCACAAACTTTGCCAAAGGCGCCTTGGCCCGTTTCTGCGCGATGCAGGGCATCCAACTGGACCTAGCGTCCGTTGCCCATCCGCAGTCAAACGGCCAGGTGGAGCAAGCAAACGGCCTCATTTTGTCCGGCATCAAGCCCCGACTGGTCGAGCCTTTGGAGTGGTTGGCCGGCTGTTGGCTCGACAAGCTGCCGGCCGTCCTATGGAGTCTGCACACAACTCCGAACAAGTCAACCGGCTTTACACCTTTCTTCCTCGTCTACGGTGCCGAAGCCGTCATCCCAACAGACATAGAATTCGACTCCCCTCGAGTCACCATGTACACCGAAGAGGAGGCAAAAGAAGCACGAGAGGACGGCGTCGATCTGCTGGAAGAGGGCCGGCTGTTGGCACTCAGCCGGTCAACCATCTACCAGCAGAGCCTGCGCCGATACTACAACCGGAAGGTTAAGCCAAGATCCTTCCAAGAGGGAGACCTTGTGCTCTGGCTGATCCAGCGAACAGCCGGCCAGCACAAGCTCTCGGCTCCGTGGGAAGGCCCCTTCATCATCAGCAAGGTGTTGGGCAATGACTCCAACTACTTGATCGATGCTCAGAAGCCTCGAGCACACAAAAGAGACGACTCCGGCAAAGAGACGGAGCGACCATGGAATGCAAACCTCCTCGGAAGGTTTTACAGTTGATGTAGTATGTACCACGCCAACTTTTGTATTAAGTATGAAGACTCCGGGTCCCCCGAGAGGAGCTCGGGGACTGCCCTCTTTATCTATATGATAAGTATTATGCCTATCAATGTGTTATTTCATTTAGTCCGCCTGGCACCGGGTTCGACCAGTCGACCCGGGGACTCGCCGCCTTGTACTATGTAATGCTTCCTGCAGCCGGACAAGTAATGTGTTGGCACTTAAGCTTTCTCCGGCCAGAAGCCGCAGCTCGCAGAGCGACTGTTCGGTCGGCAGGAGTTGAGGCAGAGAGGGTGTCTGCATGAAAAATGGCTAAGGACCCAAAGCATGCACATAGTCCAAGCCGGCTTCCTGCTTCGCTGACCGGCTGCTGAGCAGCCGGCCGGCCGGCTTCTACTTCACTTGCTAGAAAACTCTAATCGGCTAAGTACTTGCCTCCCCGAAAGTAGCTAAGTACTTGACCCAGCCACACTCCGCAGAGCGGCTGTTCGGCTGGAAAGATGGCAACCGAGGGAAGGCGGCAAAGGAAAAAGGCCAAAGAGCAAAAAGCAAGGAAAGATAGAACTCGGCAAAAATATTTACATATCAAAAGGCCCTTGCCCGACATTCAACAGAAGTTTGAAATACACCCCGCGGGTGGAATTGTGTGAAGTTAACAAAGTTTGTCGAGATTGATAAGCAGGTAAAAAAAGGGTAAATGGGCAGCCTAGGGAGCAGCAGACGGGTTCGGCAGAACGGTGGAGTCGGTGGTGCCGGTTGGTGGAGCGGCCGGCTGGTCGGTCTCCGCTTGGTCGCCTTCAGCAGCAGCCGGCTCACTCGGGCGTGGCTCATTGCTGGAGGCACGATCGAGCTGAGGCTGGCCGTCTGCTCCAACTTCTGGTTCCTCCTCTTCACTTTCCTCCTGCTCCCCACCTCCTCCCTCGTCGCTGGAGTCGATCACCTCGGCCGAGTCCTCGCCATCCCTCTGGGTTCAGCCCGAACCACTCCTGCGGCGCCTCGGTACCGTTCTCAGCCAGCTCAGGAATGAAGACGCTGGTGTACTCGGCGATTGCCGCGGCTCGCTGGATAAGTTCACGCTCCACCGCCACCAGCTCCTCTTGGGCTTCCAGTCGAAGCATGGCCAACTGGGCTAGATTTAGCCCAGGATACCACGCCTTGACGAACTCCAAGGCCCGGCGTGCTCCAGCCCGGGCCGAGGAGCCCTTCCAGGCCTCAAGACGGCCGACCGCCACCTCCAGCCAGTCGGCAGTCCGGCTGGGCGTACGTGGAGCCGGCATGTCTGGCCACAGGGTGGCGATTGCCCGGGCGCCGACACGCTGAAGACGGTGCAGCATCCGATGAGCCGGCCGAAGACGGGCCTGGATGCTGAGAAGCTGCTCGCTAAGGGTCCGGGGGGCGTCGGCGGTGATCTCCGCACCTTCCGCCCTCCGCCCTTCGCGATCGGCCTCGATGGCCTGATTGGCGGCGCCGGAGTGACCAGGGAAGAAGTCTGCTTAAACAGAAAGCAAAAAAGCCAAAATTAGAAACAAGAAGTCAGCTTGATCAGAAGCCGGCGGCTCGAAGAAAGAGCGAAGATGGCAGCTTACCGTCAACCATGTCTTCGATCTCGCCGAAGCCGGCAGTCAGCATTGCCTCCTTGTCGGTCCAGGCAGAGCGCTCGGTCTCGAACTCAGCAAGGAGACCGGCCTCCTTGTCCTCCGCATCCTTCTGGGTCTTCTTGAGAAGCTCCGCCTGCTCTGCCAGTTGCGCGACCAGCCGGTCACGCTCTTCGGCCAGCTTGCTGCAGTCCGCCTCCTTGGCACGCAGCGCGGTGTTGGGTTCGCCCAGCTGCTGCTGCAGGGCGGCATTGGCCTCTGCAAAAGTAGAAGAAGAAAAAGACATCAACAATCAACAAAGAAGAAGAACAGTTGCCGGGAAGATCCGGCCCGACTGCTCAGCAGTCAGCCCGAATCTCGGGGACTACAGCCCGCGGGTGCGCCAGCGCGCCCCCGTAGGGAAAGAAGTTATCAATGCCAACAAAGAAGAAGAGCAGTTGCTGGGAAGATCCGGCCCGACTGCTCAGCAGTCTGCCCAAATCTCGGGGACTACAGCCCGCGGGTGCGCCAGCACGCCCCCGCAGAGAAAGAAAACAAAGACTTACTCCGGCTTTCCGACAAGTCGGCGGTCCGTTGATTCAGCTCCTGGACTTTGGAGTTGAAGGCGGCCGCGCGGAGGTTATGATAATCCTGAAGTGAAGATATCAGACAATGTTAGTACTCGGAGCTTGCCCATTAAAGTTCCGAGCCGCCTGCTCAGCAGCCGGCCCGAAACTCGGGGACTACACCCAGTGGGTGCGCTGGCGCGCCCCCACAGAGAAATACAAGAATTAAAGATGAAGAAGCATACCCGGACGGCGGCTCGCGACTCCAGGAACGCTTGGTTGCACCGCTTCAGGGCATCGGCCTCGGCCCGGAGTTTGCCTTGGACGTCCAGGATTGCCTGATTCAAAGGGCCCGTCCCGCCTCCCCGCACCCAATCAGCGGGCGCGGTGCTGGTCGCCTCGGCGTCCGGGATCGAAGAGCTTGCGGCTGTGGCCTCCAGCGTGCGTGGCGCCGAGGCCGCCTTTGCAAACCGGCAGCGCGATGGTGTGCAAACCTCGGGAGCCGGGCCGGTTAACATCTCGTCTCCGGCCGGCGGCACCGGTGTGTCCACCCGCTGCTCGTCTCGCGCATCTCTAGATGGCGGTGGCGGAGGCACGGCCTTGTCCGGCATGACGACATCGCCGCCGTCCCTCTCCATGATCGGGTGCTCCTCACCCCCCCCCCCCGGCCGGCGCCACGAACTCTGGCGGTGGCGGCGCGGAGTTCAGGGGGATGACGAATAACGCCGACTGGCGGCGCGGGGCCTCTTCGGCCTGCTCCTTCGCCGCGGTAGCGGCCTCGGCCTCCGCCAGCTTCTTCAAGGCGGCGGCTTCCGCCTTGGTCTGCCTCCGCCTTCTCCTGGCGGGCGGCTTCCTGCTCCTCGTGCACCTCCCGTGCGTTTCACTCCCGCACCTCCCGGAGGTCGACGGCCGGATCGATTCGCCGGGTGGTGTTGGAGGTCTCCGCCGACCCAACGATGGAGGCGGCGGCCGACTTATCGAGAGAGAGCGGAGCCCTAAGTCAGGAAAATAAAGCAAAGGAAGTTCAGAAAGAGTCAAGAAGGAAAATAAAGCACAAGGAAAGATACTTACGCCGACACCAAGGGAGGCGCCTTTGGGAGCTTCTGGAACTTGGCCGCCTTCCGCCTGGTCGCGGCAGTCGGATTCTTGGCCTTCTTCGGCGTGCTACTGAACAAGACGGCGCCTTGTTTACACTTGCGCATGCCGCCTCGAGCAGTCGGATCGACGGAGGGGCCCGCGTCCGCCCTGCCGGCACCCCGCGCAGGGCGCGGCTCTTCTTCCTCCTCATCATCGTCAGGCCAGGTCTCGATGCTGCCTTCTTCGGAGCCGCCTACTTTGCAGAGGCCGCCTGTAGCGGTGTCCTCCAAGGAGGCCGCCCCCAAGTCGGGGTCGTCCACGTCGCTCACCGCCCGGTCCGGTTCATAGTCCCCGCCCGCCCATACGATGGCGGCCGTCTCTTCCGACATGTAGATCTGTTTCAAATGGTGAGAGGCCGGCTGATCAAGACCAAGATCGAGACTAAGACGAGTATCAAAAAGAAAGAATTGAAAAACTTACCGCAGGCGGCGGGTCGGCACGGGAATATGGCCGCTTGCCGAAGCGCCAAGACCCCTCCAGCTTGAGGCCGGAGATCTCGTTCACCAGGTTTGCAACCTCGGCAGCCGTCATCTCCTTGGTACTTAGTCGGCACAGGTCGCGATGCCTGCTCATCCGGCTGATCAGGTGAGGCCGGCCTTGGAGTGGGAGAACCCGGCGCACAACGAAGGTGACCAACAAGTCGGACGCCTTGAGGCCTTCGGCGTCGGTCAGCTCCCGGAGTCGTTGGATGGCGGCGGTGCCGTCTGCTGATACCGGCTTCGGCTTGTAGCCCCAGGTGGCCCGAGGCTCAGCCAGCGGGCCGGCTTCATAAGCCGGCAGGTTGATGAAGTCGATGGCCGGGTCCATGTTCTCCACATAGAAGTAAGATTGCTGCCACATCTTGACCGATTGTGGCAGCTTGATGGTGGGGAAGGCATTCTTCAGCGATGGCCGACACACCACGATGAAGGCACCACACTGGGCAGCCACCTCCCGGACGGAGGTGCCCAGCTTGGTGTAGAAGAACGCTCCCCACAGGTCGATGGTGGGGAGGATGCCGAGATAGCCTTCGCACATCGTGACGAAGGCGGCCAGGATCATCACGGTGTTGGGCGTGATGTGATGAGGCTGGAGGTGATAAAACTCGAGGAACGAGCGGAGGAAGCCGCTCGCCGGCAGGCCGAAGCCGCGGATGAAGTGCGAGCGGAAGACGACCCGCTCGCTCTCCCCCGGCGCCGGCGAGATATCCCCCGCCGACGGCACGCACGCCTTCACGTAGCCCGCGCCGGGAAGACGCCGCGTCTCGCGGAGGAAAGTGATGTGGTCCTCATTGACGTTCGACCCGTCCCAGTCCCCTCCCCGCTCGCGCGCCATGGAGAGCTCGACGAAGAGAATGGAACGGTGGGGGAGCTAAGAATGGTGCGGGGCAAAGAGGGCTCGAGGCGGACGAACTCGACGGAGACGAACTGTGGCAGCACTCTGGCGTGGATCGGGGGCGCTGCGGCGAGAGGAAGAGGAAAGAGGCAGGAGCGGGGTGAAGGGGGCGCGCGTGCTCCGCCGCTCCCTCTCCTCCCCCTACTTATAGCCTACGGGCTATGAAGCCGAGGGGACGGGCGTGGGATCATGGGATTAACTATGCCCACGACCAAACGTTCCCACCATTATCGCGCGAGTTACTGCATGCAGTAACTCCGCGGGGAAACTCAACCGCCCGCCTCGGCCGCAGCGGATCCGCTCGCGTGCCAAGGCCCGGTGGTGGCGGGCCCAGCCTGCAGTTGCGTCCCATCGCGCGCGTGGGCTAGCAGGCTGGCCCGGCTGGCTGACGCCACGTGGCACGCCCATGACGGGCGGCGGGCCTAGAATCTTAGCTAACACGCCACCTAGTTCCCGCCATCGTGTTCGAAGTTTCGGACAAATCCGACTGGACGTGGCCGGCTCCTACTAGGCGGCTTGCCAGGAGTCGGATGAAGCTTCCGTCCAGAGCACCCGGGGGAAGAAACTGTTGAGGCTCCTCGGCTTCTCGGCCGCAACACCTCACCAGCTTCGGGGACTACTGTCAGAGTAATGGGCCACGGGTAGCCTAACCCGAGTCCCCGAACCATTCAAGACATCGGGGCCGGCTGCGCCCCTCAAGACATCAAGATGAAGCGCCGCCTTCTGGTGGCCGGCTGACTGAACGGCCGAGTGCCAGAAGACGGCCATGCTCAGGAAGGCGGCTCCAAGACGGGCCGACTCCTGGCAGGCGGCCTACAGAGAGGCCGACTCCTAGCAGTCGGCCCATGGCGCCCTTGAAGTCTGCGCCCCCATTAAGAAGACAAGACAGAGCAAGGCTGTAGTGTAACCCATCACCCCCGTATCCAGGGCCGGGCATGGCCACAGTGCTCCGTACAGGCGAAGGTCTCCGCCCAGCGTGGCACTGTAGCCACTCCGCCCCTGACGTCACTCCTGCCAGGCACCCTGCTCCGACGACCGTTTGTCGGTACGGCCTGCAGGCGGCGGGCCCTACCAGGCAGCGAGAGCCCGGAAGACGGCGGAGGCCTGGCCAGCCGGACCCAAGGGAGGCCTGGCCAGCCGGACCCAAGGGAGGCCGGCCTCTAGCAAGCGGCCCATTCCTTCCTCGAGGCCCACGCGCCATTAACCAGATAAGACGCGGTGTGGCTACAGTGATCTCCCACCAGGTGGCGGGACTGTAGCCACGCTCCCCTAACCAAGCCAGTGTCATTAGCATCACGGCTACAGTAATCAGCAGCCGGCAAGACCCGCGAGCGGCGGGAGCGGCTTGTCGGCTCCATACCAGACCTGTCAACGGGGCCCACCAGGCGGCGGGCCCCAGCAGCCGGCGGAGAAGCCGACGACCAGAGACACTGACAGCCGAGTCCTACACCCGGCCAGATTACCATTGTACCCCTGGGGTGAAGTCCTATATAAACCCCCCAGGGCACCCATGAAAAGGGTTCCTAACGGTTAGAATTAGACTCACACCTAAGGGGAGAGGAGAGCAAGCCCTGCCTTCTTCTACCTCTAGCATACAGCTCGAGGAGCACCATTGTACTCACTAGTGCCTTAGTGATCATGCGGAGACCCCGCAGAGCAGGACTAGGGGTGTTATCTCCTAGGAGAGCCCCGAACCTGGGTAAAGTGCGCCGGAGTTCGTGTCTACGCCTCATCCCACTTCCAGGCACCGGCGACGTTCTACTCGCTCCCACCATGATAAGCCATCCATTGGCATATGTCGCACCCAACCCCCGACACTGGTCGATGAGGAGTTGGATGAGATTCATCATGTAATCTAGTTAGTTTTGTTAGGGCCTGATCCCTAGTATCCACTATGTTCTGAGATTGATGTTGCTATGAATTTACCATACTTAATGCTTGTCACTTTGGGCCCGGGTGCCATGATTCCAGATGTGTACCGTTTATGTTATCACCATCATATCCATGTTCTAGATCTGATCTTGCAAGTTATAGTCACCTACTACGTGTTATGATCCGGCAACCCCGGAGTGACAATAGTCGGGACCACTCCCGGTGATGACCGTAGTTTGAGGAGTTCATGTATTCACCTTGTGTTAATGCTTTGTTTCAGTTCTCTATTAAAAGGAGGCCTTAATATCCCTTTGTTTCCAATAGGACCCCGCTACCATAGGAGGGTAGGACAAAAGATGTCATGCAAGTTCTTTCCATAACCATGTATGACTATTTACGGAATACATGCCTACATTAAATTTATGAACTGGAGCTAGTGCCGTATCGCCCTAGGTTATGACTGTCACATGATGAATATCATCTAGCAAACCACCGATCCAATGCCTACGATTTTCCTACATATTATTATTGCTAAGTTACTACTGCTATGGTTACTATTATCACTACTACAAAACTATTGCTATCACTGTTACTATTACTATTGTTGCTGCTACTACTATCAAAACTATCGACTACTTTGCTACTGATCACCTTGCTGCAGATAATTAATCTCCGAGTGTGGTTGAATTGACAACTCAACTGCTAATACTTACAAATATTCTTTGGCTCCCCTTGTGTCGAATCTATAAATTTGGGTTGAATACTCTACCCTCGAAAACTGTTGCGATCCCCTATACTTGTGGGTTATCAAGACCTTTTTCTGGCGCTGTTGCCGGGGAACATAGCTATATTTATTGAGTCACTTGGGATTATAATTAATTTATCACTATGAAGAATCTGAAGGATGCTAAGACTAAGATTTATCCCTCTAAGACGAGGGGAGGTAAGGAACTGCCATCTAGCTCTGCTTTAGATTCACCTTCTGTTATAAGTAAACTTGCAACACCACCACATGCTATTAATCCTGATATGCCGCAAGTTATTGGTGATGCTACTTCTGCTATGAATGATACTTATGATGATGCTAGTACCTTGCTTGATGATGATGTGCCGCTAGGTGAATTTCTTGATGAACAAATTGGTAGAGTAAGACAACATGATATTGTTGAAACTAATGATGAGCTTGAAACTGAAAATCTTGAAACACCTACTAGAACTACCCCTCCTAGATATGAATTGCCAAAGGTACCGGAAGGTTATGTTATGAATTAGGAGACAACTAGAGATATTCTTGCTTGTAAGGATAGAGATGATCTAGAGAAATTATTATGCAAGTATAAAGAAAAATCTTTGAATGCTAGAATGAAATGTGCTCCTAAGTTTGCTACTTCACCTCTCTTTGTTGATGATAAGGATTATGAATTCTCCGTCGACCCAGAGTTAATTACTTTGGTTGAATCTAATCTTTTTCATGGTTATAAAACTGAAAATGTTGTGGCACATCTTATTAAGTTGAATGACATAGCCACCCTTTTTACTCATGATGAGAAAACTCGCTATTACTATATTCTCAAATTATTTCAGTTCTCATTAAGGTTGATGCTAAAGCTTGGTACAATACTCTTGCTCCTGGTTGTGTGCGTAGTCCCCAGGATATGATTTATTACTTCTCTAAAAAATATTTCCCTGCTCATAAGAAACAAGCTGCCTTGTAGGAAATATTTAACTTTGCGCAAATTGAAGAAGAGAGTCTCCCACAAGCTTGGGGGGGGGGGGGCTTCTCCAATTGCTTAATGCTTTGCCTGATCATCCTCTTAAGAAAAATGAAATACTTGATATCTTCTATAATGGACTAACCGATGCTTCTAGGGATTTTCCAGATAGTTGTGCTGGTTGTGTTTTCAGGGAACAAACTATTGGGCAAGCTGAAGAATTATTGAATAACATATTGAAAAATTATGATGATTGGACTCTTCCTGAACCACCGCTTAAACCAGCTCCAAAGAAGAGGGGTATCTTATATCTAAGTCCTGAAGATATGCAATAGGCAAAGAAATCTATGAAGGAAAAAGGTATTAAAGCTGAGGATGTCAAAAATTGACCTCCTATTGAAGAAATATATGGGCTTGATACACCACCACCACCTAAGGTGGTAGAGGTAAATTCTCTAATGAAATTCAATGATAATAATAATCCTCACATTATGCACCCTAGCGAATGCCTTTATGAGTTTGAAAACTACATTAGGAAGCAAGATCACTTCAATGCAAATGTTATGAAACAATTGAAATACAATTCTGATATGATTGCTCGCTTGAGTGACTTGTTATTTAGAATATCAAATGATGTTAGAAGTGTGGGGAAGCATGCTTCAATGGTTCAAACTCAGTCAGAACAAGTTGCTAAATCTCAAAGAGAGTTGCTTGATGAAATGAATAATAATATAAGTGACTTTGCTGTTAGAGTAGCAACTAGAGAAGGTAAAATGACTCAGGAACCACTTTATCCTGAGGGACACCCAAAAAGAATTGAACATGACTCTCAAAGAATTAACACTGATGCATGTAGTCCTTCTAAAAAGAAAAAGAAGAAGAAAAATGATAGGACTTTGCATGCCTCTAGTGAACCTGAAGTAGAAAAACCTCCTGATAATGATAATGAAGTTTCTATCTCGGATGCTGAAACTCAACCTGGTAGTGAACACTCACCTTCTGATAATGAAAAAGATAATGATGAGGTTCATGAAAATACTCAAACAAATAATAAAGAACCAGACAATGATGTTGAGATAGAACCTGCAGTTGATCTTGATAACCCACAACCCAAGAATAAAAGATATGATAAAAGAGACTTTGTTGCCAGAAAACACGGTAAAGAAAGAGAAATGTGGGTTCAAAAACCAATTCCCTTTCCACCTAAGTCAACTAAAAAGAAAGATGATGAAGAATTTGAACGCTTTGCTGAAATGCTGAAGCTAGTCTTTTTGCGTACTCGCTTGACTGATATCTGGAAAATGCCTGCTTATGCAAAGTACATGAAATATATCATCACCAATAAGAGCAAAATACTGGAAGCTGAAATCTCCACCAAGCTTGCTAATTGTACTTTTAAAGATGGAGTACCTAAAAAACTTGGAGATCCGGGAATACCAACTATACCTTGCTCCATCAAAAGAAACTATGTGAAAACTGCTTTATGTGATTTGGGAGCTGGTGTTAGTGTTATGCCTTTCTCTTTATATAAAAGACTTGATTTGAATAAACTCACACCTACTGAAATATCTTTGCAAATGGCTGACAAATCAACTGCTATACCTATCGGTATCTGTGAGGATGTGCCCATTGTTGTTGCTAATGTTACTATTATGACTGACTTTGTTATACTTGAGATGCCCGAGGACGACAACATGTCGATTATCCTTGGTAGACCCTTCTTGAATACTGCAGGGGCTGTTATTTGATTTCAATAAAAGCAAGGTCACTTTTCATATCAATGGTAATGAGCATACGGTGCACTTTCCGAAGAAACAATTCCAAGTGAATGGTATTAATGTTATTGAAAAATCTCCGACAATCACTATTGGAAGCTTTCAACTACCCCTACCTACTGTTAAAAAGAAATATGAAATGCTTATTGTTGGGGACATTCATATCCCCGTTGAGGTAACTTAGTGATTTACGAAAGTTCTTCGGTTTCATGCTAATCGAAAGTGGTTGTTAATAAGACTTGATCAACCTTATTAATGGATAAATTTTTAGAGGTATGAACTTGATGAATTTAGTGAGCACTACCTTCTGTCCCTACATTTTGTTTTTTGTTTTTGTTAGTTAAATAAAATAAAATTTCATGTTTTGTCCGTTTTCTGAATTTTCCGTGCAATAAAAAAATGACCCAAAAATAAAAGTTCTCAGAATGCCCTGAACATTTAATACGATTTTTTTCTGAATATTTAAGAATTTTTGTGCAAATAGCGTCTGCCAGACGTTCAAAGCGTCTACATTAGCGGGAGGGGGCTTGTCACCTAGCAGTGCATCAAGGACATAATTCTTCTGTGCAGCAATGAGGATAATCCTCAAGTTACAGACCCAGTCTGTGTAGTTGCTACCATCATCTTTCAACTTAGCTTTCTCTAGGAACGCATTAAAATTCAAGGGAACGGTAGCACGGGCCATTGATCTACAACATAGATATGCAAAAACTATCAGGACGAAGTTAATGATAAATTAAGTTCAATTAATCATATTACTTAAGAACTCCCACTTAGATAGACATCCCTCGAGTCATCTAAATGATCACGTGATCCATATCAACTAAACCATGTCCGATCATCACGTGAGATGGAGTAGTTTTCAATGGTGAACATCTCTATGTTGATCATATCTACTATATGAATCACGTTCGACCTTTCGGTCTCCAGTGTTCCGAGTCCGTGTCTGTACATGCTAGGCTCGTCAAGTTTAACCCGAGTATTCCGCATGTGCAAAACTGTCTTGCACCCGGTGTATGTGAACGTAGAGCTTATCACAAACGATCATCACGTGGTGTCTCAGCACGACGAACAGTCACAACAGTGCATACTCAAGGAGAACACTTATACCTTGAAATTTTAGTGAGGGATCATCTTATAATGCTACCGCCGTACTAAGCAAAATAAGATGCATAAAAGATAAACATCACATGCAATCAAACTATGTGACATGATATGGCCATCATCATCTTGTGCCTTTGATCTCCATCTCCAAAGCACTGTCATGATCTCCATCGTCACCGGCTTGACACCTTGATCTTCATCGTAGCGTCGTTGTCGTCTCGCCAACTAGTGCTTCTACAACTATCGCTAATGCATAGTGATAAAGTAAAGCAATTACATGGCATTTGCATTTCATACAATAAAACGACAACCATAAAGCTCCTACCAGTTGCCGATCACTTCTACAAAACATGATCATCTCATACAACAATGTATATCACATCATGTCTTGACCATATCACATCACAACATGCCATGCAAAAACAAGTTAGACGATGTCTACTTTGTTGTTGCAGGTTTTACGTGGCTGCTATGGGCTTCTAGTAAGAACCGTTCTTACCTACGCATCAAAACCACAACGGTGATTTATCTTGTCGTTTTAACCTTCAACAAGGACCGGCTGCAGTCAAATTCGATTCAACTAAAGTTGGAGAAACAGACACCCGCCAGCCACCTTTATGCAAAACTAGTTGCACGTTTGTCAGTGGAACCGGTCTCATGAACGTGGTCATGTATGGTTGGTCCAGGCCACTTCATCCAACAATACCGCCGAATCAAAATAAGACATTGGTGGTAAGTGATGTCTACTACACAAATTTATTCATGTAGACACGTGTTGGGCCTCCAAGCACAGAGTTTTGTAGGACAGTAGCAATTTTCCCTCAAGTGGATGACCTAAGGTTTATCAATCCGTGAGAGGTGTAGGATGAAGATGGTCTCTCTCAAACGACCCTGCAACCAAATACAAGAAATCTCTTATGTCCCCAACACACCCGATACAATGGCAAATTGTATAGGTGCACTAGTTCGGTGAAGAGATGATGATAAAAGTGTAATATGGATGGTAGAAATATATTTTTATAATCTGAATAAATAAAAACAGCAAGGTAGAAAATAGTAAACGGGCACAAAAACGGTGTTGCAATGCTTGAAAATGAGCCCAAGGGTCCGTACTTTCACTAGTGAAACCTCTCAACAGTGCTAACATAGTTGGATCATATGATTATTCCTCAAAGTGCAATAAAGAATCACTCCCGAGTTCCTATTAGCGGAGAACAAAAGATAGAAATTTTTTGTAGGGTACGAAACCACCTCAAAGCTATTCTTTCTGTTCAATCTATTCAAGAGTTTGTACTAAAATAACACAAAGCTATTCTTTCCATTCGATCTATCTTAGAGTTCGTACTAAAATAACACCAAAGAAAATTCATATTCATAATACTCAATCCAACACAAAGAACTACAAGGAGACCCCAAAGTTTCTATCGGAGAAAAGATAATAAAAACGTGCATCAACCCCTATGCATAGATTACCCCAATGTCACCGCGGGAATCCGCAAGTTGAGTGCCATAACATATATCAAGTGAATCAATATGATACCCCAATGTCACCTCAAGTATTCATACCGCAAGACATACATCATGTGTTCTCTACTGTAGACCAAGACATACATCGTGAGATAAGTTAGTATAAACCAATGCAAAAACCTTATCATTCTCTACTGTAGAAAATCACTAAAATTATTATTCAACATTGCATACTAAATTCCTCTGCATATTTAATACTCCTATCCTCAAATAGAATCATTAAACAAGCAAACATATGCAATCATAATAGCAATCTGCCAAAACAGTACAGTCTGTAAAGAATGCAAGAGTATCAATACTTATTCAACTCCAAACACTATGAAATTCTACCACACTGTAGAAAATTTATCAAAGCTTATTTTGCAAAAAGTTTCAACATTTTATCACATTCTGACTTTTCTAGGGAATTTTTGCAACATCGATAAACTTTCTGTTTTCAATCAGCAACATGTAGACTTCTAAAATAAGCATAGTAAAGGCTATCAATGCCACTTTTATTGAAATAAAATATGCAAAACATTATTTTAAATACCGACAAGCAAATACTAACAAAATAAATTGATGCTCCAAGCAAAACTCATATCATGTGACGAATGAAAACATAGCTCCAAGTGAGGTTACCGATAGTATTGAAGACGAAAGAGGGGATGCCTTCCGGGGCATCCCCAAGCTTAGTTGCTTGGATCTTCCTTGATATTAACTTGGGGATACTTGAGCATCCCCAAGCTTAGGGTCTTGTCACTCCTTATTATCCTCATATCGACATCTCACCCAAAACTTGAAAACTTCAATCACACAAAAATTAACGAAACTTCGTGAGATAGGTTAGTATGATAAAGAGCAAACCATTTCACTTTGGTACTGTCAAAGATAAGATTCATAATTGTTTCCACACAATGACTACTGTAGCATATCATTTCTACAATTTATATTGAGCAATATAAGCCATAGAAACTAGGAAACAAGCAAACTATGCATTGAAAACAGAATCTGTCAAAAACAGAACAGTCTGTAGTAATCTGGATAACTACCATACTTATTTTACTCCAAAAATTAGGAACACGTGAGAAATTTGTATATTACTCTTCTGCAGAAAGAATCAAATCAAAAGCGCTCTTTTGTTAAAAATGAGAATTATTTTCGTGAGCGCAAAAGTTTATGTTTTCCAGCAAGATCAAATCAACTATCACCCAACATGATCCCAAAGGCTTTACTTGGCACTTTATTGAAACAACAACAATAAAACATGATCAATATAGTAGCATAATCATGTTAACACAAAAAAACAGTAGGTAAAAGTGTTGGGTTGTCTCCCAACAAGCGCTTTCCTTTAATGCCTTTTAGCTAGGCATGATGATTTCAATGATGCTCGCATAAAAGATAAGAATTGAAACATAAAGAGAGCATCATGAATCACATGGCAAGAACATTTAAGTCTAACCCACTTCCTATGCATAGGGATTTTGTGAGCAAACAACTTATGGGAACAAGAATCAACTAGCATTGGAAGGCAAAACATGCATAACTTCAAAAACATTCAACACATAGAGAGGAAACTTGATATTATTGCAATATGTAAAAGCATTTGTTCCTCTCTCATAATAATTTTCAGTAGCATCATGAATGAATTGAACAATATAACCATCACATAAAGTATTCTTTTCATGATCCACAAGCATAGAAATTTTCTTACTCTCCACATAAGCAAATTTATTCTCATGAATAATAGTGGGAGCAAACTCAACAAAATAACTATCATGGGATTGAAATTAAAATCATGATGACATGTTTCATGGTTATCATTATTCAATATAGCATACATGTCATCACCATAATCATCATAGATAGCAACATTGTTTTCATAATCAATTGAAATCTCTTCCAAAATAGTGGATTCATCACTAAATAAAGTCATGACCTCTCCAAATCCACTTTCATCAATATAATAATCATAAATAGGTGGCATGCAATCATCATAATAAATTTTATCATAAAAGCTTGGGGGACTAAAAATATCATCTTCATCAAATATAGCATCCCCAAGATTATGGCTTTGCATATCATTAGCATCATGGATATTCAAATAATTCATACTAATAACATTGCAATCATGCTCATCATTTATACCAAACATTTTATAGAACTCTTCTTCTATCAATTGAGCACAATTTTCCTTTCCATCATTTTCATGAGACATTATAAAGATGAATAATATGATGCAACCTCAATTCCATTTTTTAGCTTTCTTTTATAAACAAAACTAGTGATAAAACAAGAAACTAAAAGATTCGATTGCAAGATCTAAAGATATACCTTCAAGCACTCACCTCCCCGGCAACGGCGCCAGAAAAGAGCTCGATGTCTACTACGCAACTTTATTCTTGTAGCACGTGTTGGGCCTCCAAGCGCAGATTTTGTAGGACAATAGCAGTTTTCCCTCAAGTGGATGACCTAAGGTTTATCAATCCATGAGAGGTGTAGGATGAAGATGGTCTCTCTCAAATGACCCTACAACCAAATACAAGAAATCTCTTGTGCCCCCAACACACCCGATAGAATGGCAGATTGTATAGGTGCACTAGTTCGGCGAAGAGATGGTGATAAAAGTGTAATATGGATGGTAGAAATATATTTTTATAATCTGAAGAAATAAAAACAACAAGGTAGCAAATAGTAAACGGGGGCACAAAAACGGTGTTGCAATGCTTGAAAATGAGGCCTAGGGTCCGTACTTTCACTAGTGCAACCTCTCAAAAGTGCTAACATAGTTGGATCATATAATTATCCCTGAAAGTGCAATAAAGAATCACTCCCGAGTTCCTATTAGGGGAGAACAAAAGATAGAAATGTTTTGTAGGGTACGAAACCACCTCAAAGTTATTCTTTCTGTTCGATCTATTCAAGAATTCGTGCTAAAATAACACAAAGTTATTCTTTCCGTTTGATCTATCTTAGAGTTCGTACTAAAATAACACCAAAGCAAATTCATATTCATAATATTCAATCCAACACAAAGAACTTAAGGAGACCCCAAAGTTTCTATCGGAGAAAAGATAATAAAAACGTTCATCAACCCCTATGCATAGATTACCCTAATGTCACCGCGGGAATCCGCAAGTTGAGTGCCATAACATATATCAAGTGAATCAATATGATACCCCAATGTCACCTCAAGTATTCATAACGCAAGACATACATCATGTGTTCTCAAATCTGAAGATTCAATCTGACATGACAAAACTTCAAAGGGTAAAGATTCAATTCATCACAGCAAGAGTATAGAGGGGAGAAACATCATATGATCCATCTATGCTAACAATGCCCATGATATAGAGAGAGAGATTAAACACATAGCTACTGATACAAACCCTCAGCCCCGAGGGTGGACTACTCCCTCCTCATCGTGGTGGCCACCGGGATGATGAAGATGGCCATCGGAGATGATTCCCCCCTTCGGCAGGGTGCCGGAAAGGGTCTAGATTGGTTTTCGGTGGCTACAGAGGCCTGCGGAGGCGGAACTTCTGATCTAGGTTAACCCCGAAGGGTTTTGGAATATTTGTGAATTTATAGGGTAAAGAGCGGGTGCGGGAGGCCACTGAGGTGGGCACAACCCACCTGGGCGCGCCCTGGTGGGTTGTGCCCCCCTCGGGGAATCCCCCAGGTGCTGCTCTGGCCCAATGGATGTCTTCTGGTCCATAAAAAAATCTCCAAAAAGTTTCGTGGTGTTCGGACTCCGTTTGATATTGATTTCCTGCGATGTAAAAAACAAGCAAAAAACAGCAACTAGCACTGGGTCAATAGGTTAGTCCCAAAAAATGATATAAAGTTGCTATAAAATGATTGTAAAACATCCAAGAATGATAAAATAACAGCATGAATACTTCATAAATTATAGATACGTTGGAGACGTATCAGTAAGCAGTATGGCGATCACAGCCCACAACTCTTTGTGTTCTACTTGTGCATATCATCTACGCATAGACCTGGCTCGGATGCCACTGTTAGGGAACATAGCATGCAATTTAAAAAAATCCTACGCTCATGCAAGATATATCTAGGAGATGCATAGCAACGAGAGGGGGAGAGTGTGCCCACGTAACCTCATAAACCGAAAGTGGAATCGTTTGACAACGCGGTTGATGTAGTCGAACTTCTTCTTGTTTCGACCGATCAAGCACCAAACGAACGACACCTCCGAGTTCTGCACACGTTCAGCTCGATGATGTCCCTCGAACTCTTGATCTAGCAAAGTGTCGTGGGAGAGTTTCGTCAGCATGATGGCGTGGTGATGGTGAAGTGATCCGTGCAGGGCCTCGCCTAAGCACTACGACAATATGACCGGAGGCGTAAACTGTGGAGGGGCGCGCCGCACATGGCTAGGAATCAATGTTGTGTATTCTAGCGGTGCCCCCCCACATATATGTAGGTGGGAGAGGGAGGGGAGCAGCAAGGGGCGCCCCAAGTAGGAGTAATCCTACTTGGGGGCCTCCTCCAAGTCGACCTCCCCCCTTCCATATTCATCTGGAGGGGGAAGGAAGGAGGAGGGGGAGAGAGCGAAAGGGGAGGCCGAATTCTCCCCTTTCCTTCTCCCTTCCCTCCTCCCCCCTATTCGGCCTACATGGGGCGCACCAGCCCCCTAGGGGCTGGTCTGTCCCCTTCTTGGCCCATTAGGCCCATGTAGTTTGTCGGGGGCTGCCCGAAACCCTTCCGATGCCCCGATATGCACCCGATACCCCCAGAACACTTCCGGTGTCCGAATATCGTCGTCCTATATATGAGTCTTTACCTCTTGACCATTTCGAGACTCCTCGTCATGTCCGTGATCTCATCCGGGACTCTGAACAACATTCGGTCACCAAATCACATAACTCATATAATACAAAATCGCCATTGAATGTTAAGCATGCGGACCCTAAGGGTTCAAGAACTATGTAGACATGACCGAGACACCTCTCCGGTCAATAACCAATAGCGGAACCTGGATGCTCATATTGTTTCCCACATATTCTGTGAAGATCATTATCGGTCGTACCGTAATGAGAACAGACGTTATTCCCTTTGTCATCGGTATGTTACTTGCCCGAGATTCGATCGTCGGTATCTTCATACCTAGTTCAATCTCATTACCGGCAAGTCTATTTACTCGTTCCGTAATGCATCATCCCGCAACTAACTCATTAGTCACATTGCTTGCAAGGCTTGTTATGATGTGCATTACCGAGAGGGCCCACAGATACCTCTCCTATATTCGGAGTGACAAATCCTAATCTCGATCTATGCCAACCCAACCCTTCGAAGATACCTGTAGAGCATCTTTATAATCAGCCAGTTATGTTGTGATGTTTGATAGCACACAAGGTATTCCTCTGGTATCTGGGAGTTGCATAATCTCATAGTCAAAGGAATATGTATATGACATGAAGAAAACAATAGCAATAAAACTTAATAATCATTATGCTAAGCTAACGGATGGGTCTTGTCCATCACATCATTCTCCTAATGATGTGATCATGTTCATCAAATGACAACACATGTCTATGGTTAGGGAACTTAACCATCTTTGATTAACGAGCTAGTCTAGTAGAGGCTTACTAGGGACATGGTGTTTTGTCTATGTATCCACACTACAAAAAAAAGACACCTCCATGACATTTTGAGCCGAACGAAATTTTTTCTGTCACGCTTATGACACTTCTATGACCATAATTGTGACAAAACCCGGTATCATCATAGATGTGGTGGGCTCCTACTTCTATGAAAAAAAATCATGACAGAAAATGAGCTTTTCGTCCTGGGTTGGCCGGAGACGGAGCTGCATGACATTCTTTGGGCCGTCCATGACGGAAAAAACCATGGTAGAAGCGAGGGCAAGGAAAATATCGGGGAGTTCCCGGTTACGGTGGGTGGTCGGGGCCGAGCGATGCATGGAGGTTTAAGCGTTTCTCTCGTACACATACGCACGTGTGTGCGAGGCATTGCGCTCTAACTGAACCCAAGCGTGGCATTGGGCTCTAACTAAACCCGAGCGATTGCACTAGCTACGTTACTGAACCTTGATCGATCCCTTGCTATTAACTGAACCCGAGTGATTCCTTCGCTACTGCTGCTAACTAAAGCCGATTGAACCTGTTGCCTCTTGATGAACAGTGAGCGTTGTTGGGGGGTAGGGTTGGATGAACAGTTCTCGATGGGGGGTCGGATGAACAGGACCCCGTGGTAGTAGAGGCCGTTGCCGCTGGATGAACAGGACCCTGATCGAGCCGGTTGGGGGTGGATGGACAAGACCCCATGGAGGGCTGGATGAACAGGACCCCATGGAGGGCTGGTTGAACAATAGCCGATCGAGGGCTGGATGAATAGTGGCCCGTGGAGGGGTGGTTGAACAGGACCCCGTGGAAAGGGCTGGTTGAACAGTAGCCGGTGGAGGAGCGGTGGAGGCTGGATGAACAGGAGCCCGTGGATGAACAGTGGCTGGTGGAGGCAGGAGGGGAGACACCGTGGTTGAACAGTCGCAAGTGGAGGCTGGAGGAGGTCGACGGTGGATGAACAGTAGCCCGTGGAGACAGTCGACGGTGGAGATGAACAGTATCCCTTGGAGTCCCGTTTTGCGGTACGCCACACCCCTCCGGATGAACAGGACCCCCGTTTCGACCATAGCGCTCCAACAAAAGTCTGTTTCCTCCGTTTTGCGGTACGCCACACCCCTCCCGATCAACATGACCTCGTTTCGACCGTAGGAGGTCCAAGAGAAGTCTGTTTCCTCCGTTTTGCGGTACGCCAGACCCCTCCCGATGAACAGGATCCTGTTTCGACCGAGGCCGGTCGAACACAAGGCCGTTTCCTCCGTTCTGCGGTACGCCAGGCCTCGTTTCGATCGGCTGTTCTGACCCAGCCATGTACACGAGCCCTGGTCGTACGTATGCGCGAGTAGGCGTTCGTGACCCCGCCCGTATGTACGTATGTGGCCGTATTTACTTTCTTGCACCCTAGCCGTACGTACGTGTACACGATATTAACGGGACTGCGTGACATGCTATGTGCGCGCCTCTACTACGACACGTGCCCTTCCATACACGGCCATGGTTCATTGCTGCAGTCTGCAGACAGACCGATCGACCAGTATGTATGTACACGTTCGCGACCAGAATGACAACGCTACGTACGCTTCGACCAGGTGGGTCCCGACTGTCAGGCCCGTCCAGTGGGTCCCAACAGTCAGGGGGAAACATTTTTTTCGTGAAATACGGTGGCCCGTCCGGTGGGTCCCTGCTGTCAGGTGGAGGAATCATTATTTTGCGCGTAATAAGGAGGCACTTCCTTGCTGCGGCTGTGGACCCAACTGTCGGCCTTTACACGTACAGTACTCTTCCGATGGAAGTCATTCCTTGACCATGTTGACCACGCCGCGTCGAGAGCACCAGTGCGGGGGACGACGATGAGGCCTAGGAAGGGGACGACACGGAGCCGGGGAAGATGCGGCAGTGGAAGCCCACATGGAGAGGAGTACGAGGGTTCACTGGTTCGGCTGCGGCATGAGGCTGCCAACGCCGCAGAATAACAGGGGGTGTGGGTGAGTAGAGGGATGGCCTGGCCAGCGGTGGGAGTAGTAGAGGGCGGTGAGGCCTCCGCGGCATCATAGCCGGCCACGAAAGGCAGGAGCACGCGGCACGACCGACGCTGGTTTGGGTGGCTGGAGCAAGAAGACCAGAGGTTGAAGAAGCACTACGGCCGTTGGATGGACATCGTACGGTCACTGGAGCTAGAATCGTTCATATTGACTAAGTTGACAAAGCCCTCCGTCTCCGTCAACTTAGTAGTCCCACAAGTCAGCTTCCCACTATGGTGGGTCCCAGCTAGCAGGGGGAGTATTCATTTTTTTGTGCGTAATAAGGAGGCACTTCCTTGAGTGCGAAGATATAGCTGGTGGGTCTGACCTGTCAGCGGGGGGGACATTTTTTTCGTGAAATACAGAGGCCCTTTCGGTGGGTCCCATATGTCAGGTGGAGGAATCATTATTTTGCACGTAATAAGGAGGCATTTCCTTGCGTGCGGCCGTGGACCCAGCTGTCAACCTCTCCACGTACAGTCCACTTCCGATGGATGTCGTTTGTTGACCACGTTAACCACGCCACGCCGAGAGCACTAGGGAGGGAACGACACGGAGCCAAGGAAGACTCGTCAGTTGTTTCCCACACGGAGGGGAGTACGAGGGTTTACTGGTTCGTCTGCTGTCGCCGGAGAATAACAACAGGTGTGGGTGAGTAGAGGGATGGCTAGGCTAGCGATGGGAGTATGGTGGGGTGGTGAGGCCTGCGCGGCAGCGCAGCTGGCCGCGGGAGGAGGGAGTAGGCAGTCCCGCTGGCGCTTGTTTGAGCGGCTGGAGCAGAGATTGAAGAAGCACGACAGTCGTTGGATGGACATCCAACAGTCACTGCTTTCGTGTGTTGACTAAGTTGACACGGAGTTGCGTGTGCGTCAACCTTTTTTTAGGAAAGCATACGCGTCAACCTGTAGTAGGCGCACAAGTCAGCCTCAAATCCGTGGAAAAAAGCATACAACCCATCTGCCATTATTTCTAATAATTTACAGCCCATTTTCTAATTCTTAAGAATTTTTTTGGAGCCCATCTTCTTTTTGTTAGCATTACACCCCATATTGTGGCCACGGTTAAAAATTATACAAAATTTTGCATATTTCGGTGCGGTCAACTGTTTTTAATCCCGAAATATCGAGTCACATTCAAGCTATTTTGAAAAATAATTTATATAAATATAAAATCCAAATAATTGTCCACGCATAAAAATCAATGGAATTTAAAATATTGTAATGAAAAAAATTTGAAACTAATTCCCGGTTCCATGTGTTTTAAAAATGTACAGCCCATTTCTGGGCAAACCGAATGAAACTCTCCTCGTCTTGAAAGATTTGTAGCCCAGCAGGGCTGATAAAACAAGTAGGCCTCATTTGGGTAGTTCTTTTAAAAAATAGAACTGGGCTAGCCATTTTCAGCAAGGAAAAAACTCAACTGGGCTCATGATGTGGTAAACATAAATAAAACCCTATCTAGACGGGCCACAACCCCGCACAGCCCCGTTGTTACCCTGATCCGTCGCTAAAACTAGTATAAATAACAACTGCTTGTTCCTAAAAAAAGTAAATAACACCTGCGCGACCTGCTAGGTCCCTGGTGTCATCCGCTCGTTGTGTAATTCTCATGTTTATTGACTACGTTGACAATGGCGTGAGCCCCAGATGTCCAACCATTAGGAGGAACCATTTTTTGGGCTGGTAATAACGAGGCACTTGCTTGCGTACTGCCATGACGCTGGTGGGTCTCTACTGTCATCCTCTCCACGTACAGTCATCTCCTTCTTCCTCTTGGTTGTTGACGACGTTGACAATGCAAGAGGGCGGCGCACCGCGCACGGCGAGTGAACCAAGGCGCAGGACGACGGCGAGGCCTCGGACGGAACGAACATGAGCCGTGGAAGATGCGCCGGTCCAGTCGTAGGCGGAGGGGAGTACGAGGGTTGACTGGTTCGGGTGCGGGTGCGTGTTGGGGCTAACGTCCCTGGAGAATAAAAGGACGTGTGGGGGAATAGAGGGAGGGACTGGACAACGTTGGAGGGTACGGTTGGGCAGCGGAGGCGCAGCCAGCCATGGGAGGCGGGAGCAGGCGGAACCGACGGGGTGGTTTGGTTTGGGCGGATGGAGGAAGAAGACAAGAGATAGAAGATACATGACAGATGTTGGATGCCAGTCCAACGGCTGGTAGGCAGAATCGTTTGTTGACTACTCCCTCCGTCCGTGAATAAGTGTACATCTAGTTTTTGGTTTAAGTCAAAGTTTTAAAACTTTGACCAAATTTATTGAAAAAAGTAACATTATTTATGGCACTAAATTAGTATCACTAGATTCGTTTTGAAATGTACTTTCATAATATGTCAATTTTATTTCATATATGCTACTACTTTTTCTATAAAGTTGGTCAAAATTTTGAAAGTTTGACTTAGGAGATAAGGTAGAAGTACACTTATTCGCGGACGGAGGGAGTAGCTAGTAAGTTGACACCACCTTGGATAGGCTATTTCCTCGTGGGTCCAAAATGTCAGAATCCAAATATGTCACAGTCATGCAGCCTTTCCTATGAAAATTTACAGCCCATTTGGTGTGCTAGTTCAAAATAAGTTTGTGGGTGCTGGTGGGGGCTAATCAGTTGGCTTCTGTAATGCACAGTGAGCTCAAGCAGCAGGCGAGAGTGATGTTATTTCCCTTGGTTGGGACTTGTTACAATATTTCACTCTAAATTAAATGAATGGCAAGCCATTTGCCTTGTTTCAAAGAAAATATGACAGTCACAGCCGAGTTGAAAAGGGCAAGAACATCTAACTCCAGCTTACAAACTGTACAAAAGCATGAGGGTTAATTCTAGTACACTATATGCGGGCTTCCAATGTGTGTGAAATTATCACCTTTATATACAACTTCTCTAGACATGGAAAGCATTGCAGCAAGCCAATAATCTTGTTCAAATCAAAACTATTCATTTGGATATATAAGATCTTCACAGAATCCAGCACCATTGATAGGCTATCCATGGAGAAACTCTTCATTGAGCATATAACATAATATTAGTACAAAATGTGTACTCCAAGATGATATATAACTTATGCACAAAAATTTAAAATGCAGCTTATGGTACAAGTGTAGATGATAATATAAAGTACCTGAAGAACTGTGGAGCCAACACCATCTTGAAATGAGCACATAGATCATGTATTACACCCAAGATCTCCAGTTTAGGCACAGAGAGGACGGTTATTTGCGACGGGGAATAACTAGAATCAAGGATCAGCCTTTGAAGTGAAGGGGCATCTTGGATGATGAGCTGCCTTCCGTCAAAACAAATTTCAATTCTTACAAGGTTAGGCAGCTTTATCTGGAGACAACCGATTCTAACTGTGAAAACAAGCACCAAGCACTCCAGGGCAGGGCAACTGGAGTGGATGATGATGTGCATTGAGGCCTCCGATATACGAACCCGCACAAGTGAAAGTTCCTTGAGAAATGGGAGTCAAAGGTTTAGTACCAGATTGTCTGGTAGGTAGCACATCGCAAAGGTGGCGGTGTGGAGAGAGGAGGAAAACCGCGAGATGGAAATCGGTGCTGAGGGCACGAGTACATGGCGTTCGGTATCTGGTAGGTGATTTCTAGGGGAATAGTAGAACTCAAGCATCTGTAGTTCTATGAATTCCGGGGATTTCATCCAGGCGTCCACCATGCAGGGCATGGTATGCTTGCTCAGGTAGCATGACGGGATGCAGAGGCTTTGAACGGAGCCCTGGTGAGAGGAGATGATGGCTCTGGGGATTTCAAAATCATTGAAGAGAGATAGTTGATGACAGTCGAGATTAAGGGGCACGGCGCGCCATAGAGGGCGCCACCAAATTGAGAGGACTTGGGTGCGGCAGCAATCCTTGGTGGGGAGAAGCGAGATGATCTCCCCAAGGACGGCGTCCAGGAGATCACTGATGCGGTCCACCCGAGATTCTACGGGTTCCTCGGATCCGGTGGGGGCGGGGTCGCCGCTTCTCCCCGCGCTGCCAGGTGCAGGATCTACAACAAGCGTCGCCACTGGCGGGAGCCTCATATTCTTGGCGTTGGGGTCAGCCGACTCCATTTTCCTCGAGGGCATCGCGTCGCACTCACGGATTTGAGCAGAGTAATGAATGACGAGCCTAGTTGTTGTGCGAGTGAAGAAGAAGGGGAGCTGGGGGTTTTCTGTAGTAGTGAGGAAGAAGGGGAGCCGGGGTTTTCTGTAGGAGTGAGGTAAGGAATTTGGGGGTACGAGTGGAGCGAGCTGGCGTGAGGTGGGTGGGAGTGAGGAGGAGGAAGAGCACCAAGGTTTTTTTGGGGGGCGGTGTGCTGGGTGTGGGTAGCGCCTCTCATTAAGTAAATATATGGGCTTTTGAATTGATTGTATTATTTACTAGGGTGGATGGGCTGTTTTGTCTTGGGCCCAGAGAAACAATTACTACTATCACAGTGGAGACACTCTACAGCTACCCAAAAAACAATTACTACTAGTACAGTGGATACACTACCGCCTCTGGCTCCTCCTAGGTCATCGAAACGTCTCCCTCTACTGAATGCCATTTTACTTTTGTTCACCAACATGCGGGCCATGCAGCGCGCGGGCCCAAATGCCATCCACCAAATTAGAAGGCAGTATGTAGGCGGAGGGTCACCCTGGTCGTAGCGCGGCAGTAACGAGCTGTCGTATCACAAAACCCGACCTCCCCGCAGTCTAAGTTTGATGGACGAAGCAACCATCGTTTCACTCTTCGCTGAATCCCCTTCTCCCTCACCGTCTTCAAGAAAGCCAACACTCGCATCTGCCAATGTTCTTCTCTCCCAGCGAAGGGAAGGTAAGCGGATCCGTGATGTTGGTATATTTTCGTTCAGAGAACAAAAAAACTTTTGCAAAGCAGTAACCGATCCTCACTCTCTTTTATGTTTCATTGTCATTGCGATTGTGTTTTCCATTCAATGGTCTCCTAGTATTCGTCAGTTTCATGATGGACCAAGGAGAACCAGGCAAAGATCTGCCAATATTGGAGCAGACGCGGGAGGCTGATCCCCACGAGACAGAGAGCTCCAAGAAGATGGAGGCAGCCACCGAGCCGACCCCAGATACGCTCATGGCCACTACTGAGATGGTCAATGCCCCGTTTGAGGTTACAGCCCCCGTGGCCCTGCAGGAGCAGTTTCCCCCTTCGAGGATGTGCCCCCCCCCCCCCCCCCCGCTGAGCTGCCCAAGGTGATTTTATTCTTTGCCGATCTCGATTGTGGTTTTTCATCTAAGTATGTGGTGATGTATAATGCAAAATTTTATTAGCTTCGATGCTATGCTATACATAGTGGTTTAAATAACTTGTGTTTCTTATACTGGAAAGTAATTCATAATTTGTTTATGTTTCAATTAGAGCCCTGATGCAGACAAGGATTGTGTGGTTGTACATGTCACTCGCTATGAGGCGGATGACCTAAATATATGCACTGGGAAAACAGAGTTCTTAGGATGTTCGATCATGGAAGCCATTTGCGCTTATACCAATGTCGAGTTGTATTCCAGTCTCACTGTTGCCAGGCGTGTTGTCCAGGGTGTACTGAAGCACAAGAAGTTCAAAGCTATTCCTTCGTTTGTGAGGCATACTGTTCTTGTCAAGCTTACTCAGGAAGATGATGTGGCATGCCTCCACAAACAAGTTTATGAGTGGCAAGGCCAAGAGGTTATGTTCATGAAGGTTCACAGGATCGAGCTGCTGCCGTACGTCCTCGATGATGTTCATGGCAAGGTCCGTCTTGTGTCCAACCTGTCGGATTCAGGGTTCCGCAGACCCTTGAGAGGTTCAAACTCTGGGGTGCGTGCGAAGAACTCGTCCACCCCAGTCTGCGCGCTCACCGATTCCACAGCCTAGCTAGACTAACCCAACAAACAAGAGACACAGACGTTTATCCTGGTTCGGGCCACCCTGCAGTGTAATTTCCTACTCCAGCTTTGTGGTGGATTGCCTCAAGGGGCTGAGGGTGAACTAGTACAGTGGACGAACAGCCTCAGGAGGCGAGGTGTTCTTGAGCTCGATGAGTTGGTGAGCTGGTCAGGGTGGAATGGACACGATCCCCTTTATGGTGGTGGCTAAGTCCTATTTATAGTGGCCTTGGTCCTCTTCCCAAATGTAGGCGGGAAGGGATCCCACAACGGCCAAATTTGAAGGGAGACAACTAGTACAAGTTATCCTGACAAAAGTAGTCTTCGCCTGCAAAAGCCTCTGGTGGTGATGCCGCGGTGGGCTCCGCGATGACCTCCGTCCTGCCGTCCTGGTGGTCTTGGTCTTGTTGCACTGATATGGAAACCTTTGCTTGATTCCTCGGGAACCCGCGTCTGCGCTTGCCTCCTTAGCACCAAAGAGGAAACTAGTACACTATGCTCGCTGGCGCCCGCCTGGCCTTGGTTGTCATGGCTCACGTCATATGAACCTCGCGAGGTGTACCTTGCATAGATATCTCCGCTCCTCAGGAGCCAGCCTGGTGAGGCCGCCCCCCAGGGAGGTCTTGGCGTCATCCGCCTCGCGAGGCTTGGCCCCTCGCGAGAGTCTTGAGCTGTTGTTGCTAAAGCTGGGCCGTACCGGGCCATCGATGAAACCACGCCGTGGGCCGTAGGCAGGCAAGTCTGGGTACCCCCGTTCCCAGGACGCCTACAGTAGCCCCCGGGCACAAGGCGCGCTCGAACTTGGCTTCGAGGCGAAGCCAAAGGGCAAGTGCGGAGCGCCGTGGGCCCTAACGGCCTGCGGCCTCGGTCGACGCGTGGCGATTGATGGGACATGGGCGCCTCCGCTTCCCCACACAATGCCTTGGCAACCGTTCGACTTGACGAGACCCTGCTGCATGCAGAGAAAACCATCATTACGTGCGATCGTGGAGGCTGGCGGTTGTCCTCCTTCCGACTATAAATGAGGAGAGGGGCGGAGCCCCCTTTGCTCATCTCCTTCTTCTTGTCGCTCGCTCCCTCTTCTTCCTCTTTGCTTCGCCGTCTTGCCTTAGTTCTCATGGCGCCAACAAGGAAGTTCTCTGTTGCCGAGAAGGGGAAGCCTCCTAAGGAGGGACCCGGCTCGCCGCCGCCCAAGAGAGGGCGGGGCCGCCCCCATAAGCACGCCACGACCCCTGTCGTGGCTCCCCGGGGGCGCGGCCGTACTCCTTTGGGGGCTGGCGTCACCCTGAGCGGCAGGGGCGGTGCCTTTTCTCATGGCGGGAGCTGCCAAGGGTGAGGTAGCCCCTGCGACGATGGGAGGCGTGCCATGGTAGCCCGACCTCCTCGGCTGCGCTTCCACTTGGTGGATATGCTCCTAGAGTTCATCGTGTGGTCGGAGAGGCCGGCCGGCACCTGGCTCCAGCTCCCGTGCTTCTTTGCTGGCGAGCTGCTAGCCACGGGGCCCGACGGCCTATGGCTGCAGGCTGACGGCTGCTGCAGCAAGGCCTCGTGGGCCGCGATCAAGGTCTGTGCCGCGGGCAATGTGACCTTGACCCGCAGCTGGCAGGCGTTCGCCCGCGTGCACAACCTGAGCAGGAGGTGCACCCTCCACTTTAAGTACGACGGCGTCACGACCCTCTACGTGAGGGTGTTTGGGGAAGACGGTCGCCACGTAGGATGCTGCCTTGAAGACAGCGGCGGTGACGACGAGCTTGGCCTTGACGACGATCGTGACGGTGCTGAGGGTGAGCTTGCCCTTGGCGACGGCTGCGGCTCATCCAGCGGCAGCTCCTCCTCCAGCGAGAGCACCAGCAGTGGCGGCTACGACCAGCCACCACGTCGCTGCACTCGTTTCAAAGGTGGTGGCGGGTCGTCCCGTCACCATGCTCCGGTGAAGCGGGAGGAAGGTTCGGGCTGAGCCCGGGAGGCCCTCGAAGCCAGGCCTTGTGAGCTGCTGTGGTCGTGCGGGCCGCTTTTGTTTAACCCTTCCTTTCTGCTGCATTTAAAAAGAGGTAGAGAGCCCTGCTAGGGCATGTAATGAACGATGGTATTTATGCTACTATGCTATGTTTATTGTTATGATGTTATGTTGTGGTGTTTATGTTCCAAATGTGTATGGTAGGATAACTTAGCTTGGTACACTTGCGGTAGCTTCCCTCCTCGCGAGAGCGCGCGCTTCATTAACTGTGAAGCCCCCTAGCTGGCGGCCCAAGAGCCATTGGCCTCAGGAGGCATCATGAAGCTGCGGAATTGTTAGTAAACTTTGACGGGTGTCTGGTTCTCCCTTGCGCGAGCCCTCAGGTATGGGCTAGTCGGGACTTAGTGCACCGTGTCGCAGTACCCTGGAGGCATGGACTTTAAGAGGGTGCGTAGATCACGAGCTCACTCGGGGGCGTGTCGCGAGGAAAGAAAAAGCCAAGGCTCTAGGGGAGCAGGGCCATGGCGAAGTGTGTTTGCGGCGCGAGGCAAGTCCATCGCATGCACACACCTGCCCCAGCCCCTGCGTTTGAGACGCGCGAGGAAGAGCGACGGGAACTAGCGCTCCTCCTGGACCAAGACCGAAATGCAAGAGAGAAGACGAAGGGGAAATCCCGCTTAGCAATCGAAAATGCAAGAACTCCAAATTTCATTAAAAAGATCGCGAACCACCTACAGAAAGCAAGCAAATGAACAGCCGCGTCCAGCACCTAGTCTAGTATTCTCATGGGCGCGGAGCTAAGTGCTGCCACTAGGACGTGGGAGGGAGCCCTTGAGGCCCGAGGGCGGCACTCCGGAGTCTCTGGGGCATGTACAGGCCCACTCATTATTACGTGATAGTGTCACAAGCAGAGACCTCACAGGCACTGGACCTTGTTTCATGGGTAGAACTTCTGGAGGTGCTGGATGTTCCAGGCGTTCTGGATGGGGATCCCGTCCTGCGTCTCCAGGCACGCGGCGCCAGGCCTTGAGACGCGGGCGACCCTAAACGGGCGCTCCCACATGGTGAGAGCTTATGCAGCCCCTGGAGAGCACCCGCCGTAGGACGAGATCGCCCACCTTGAGCATCCTGGAGCGGACGCTGTGGCAGTGATACCGCCGCAACACCTGCTGGTACCTTGCCGCTGGGAGCAAGGCTTGACGGCGGCGTTCCTCCCCCAGCACGAGATCCATCCCCCGCATGGCGTCCTGGCGTGCCTCGTCAAACGCCAAGACTCACGCGGAGCGATGCTTGACCTCATGTGGGAGAACCTCTTCGGCTCCGTAGACGAGGAAGAATGGAGTCTCACCGGTTGGCTTGGTGACGGTGGTGCGGACGGACCACAACACGGATTGGAGATCGTCCAGCCAGCCCCTGCCACAGGCCTCGAGCTTCTTCTTGAAGGTTCTAGCCTTGAGGCCCCTCGGGACCTCCGCGTTTGCGCACTTGGCTTGGTCGTTGCTCGTGGGGTGCACCACTGAGGCGTAGCATATCTGCGTTCCAAGGTTAGCACAGTATGTTTTCAAGAAGTTACTTGTGAACTGCGAGCCATTGTCAGTGATGATGCGATTGGGGACCCCGAACCGGCTCATGAGGCCCTTGATGAACTTGACTGCCAAGCCAGCTGGAATGGCGCGGACTGCTTCCACCTCCGCCCATTTGGTGAACTTGTCGATGGCGACGTAGAGGTAGCGATAGCCTCCGGGCGCTCGAGGGAACGAACCCAAGATGTCCAGCCCCCAGACCGCAAATGGCCACGAGAGTGGGATGGTCTGGAGGCCCTGAGTAGGCTAGTGGATTTGCTTGGCGTGGAACTGGCAGGCTTCACATGATTTCACCAGCTCGGTAGCATCGTTGAGCGTCGTGGGCCAGTAGCATCCGCTGCGGAACGCCTTGCCCACTAGGGTGCGTGATGATGAGTGATGCCCGCAGTCTCCACCGTGTATGTCAGCTAACAGCTCACGCCCCTGCTCCCTGGAGATGCATCGCAAGTAAACATCGTTTGGTCATTTTCGATAGAGCTCACCGTCCTAAATGCAGTAGGCAGTGGCCTGCCGAGCGACACGCTCCACGTCTTCCTCCTTCTCTGGCATGGTTCCCTGAAGCAGGTATGCCTTGAATTCTTTGGCCCAACACCCCTCTCGAGGCTCGAGCGCGAGGAGCAGGCGTGCCCCTGAGGTCGGGCCATAGGCAGGGGCTCCCGAGGTTGGTGCCGGGGGGAGCTCCTCCCGAGGCGGTGTCGGCTCTACAGCAAGAGGGGCCGCCGAAGGCTTGAAGAGCCGCTCCTCTAAGACGCCGGGCTCTTGAGGCTGGCGCTTAGGCGCTCTCTTGGCGATGTCGTCCGCTTCCTTGTTCGTGCCGCCCGACACGTGCTGCAGTTCCAGACCCAAATTTTTTTTCTCGATTTTGCGTACCTCCGCCAGGTATGCCTCCATGTGTTCGTCCTTCGGCTCGTATATTTTGTTGGAGAAGTTGACGAGGAGCTGGGAGTCGCCCTTGATGGTAAGGCGCTTTACTCCCAGGGCTGCCGCAGCCTTGAGACCAACAATCAGACCTTCGTACTCCATGATGTTGTTGGAGACCTTTTCGCCGTGCTGGAAGCAGAGCTGCACGGCGTGGTAGAGCTTGTCCTGAGTGGGCGAAATGAGCATAGCTCCAATCCCCGCGCCCTGTCGTGCGAAGGCGCCCTCGAAGTACATGACCCAGCCATCTGGTGCCTCGCTCCCTGGCAAGAGGGACCAGTCCTCGCCAGCTTCAGGCCCTGGAGCGTCGGTCCATTCCGCCACAAAGTCGGCGAGTGCAGCGCCCTTGATGACCCTGGTGGTGCTGAACTCCAACTGAAATGCTTGCAATTCGATGTTCCACTCGACGACCCTCCCAGCAGCATTGGGGCTCCGGAGCACCCTCTCTAGTGGGTAAGCCGAGACGACCTTGATGGGGTGACCTTGGAAGTAGCGGCGCAGCTTGCGCGAGGCGACGAGGAGCGTGAGCAAGAGCTTCTGCGGCATGGGGTAGCATGCTCGCGTGTCCCGCAGTACCGTGCTGACGAAGTACACCGGGTGCTCGACGAGGGCGGAAGTGTCGATGGAGTCCGAAACCTCCTGAGGCTGGGGGACTTCAGGAGGTTGGTCGTCTCTTGGGGTAGCCGCGGCCTTAGGAGCGTCGTCTTGAGGCTGCATCGTCTCAACCGGTCGCGCGACGTCATGCGGCAGGCCCTTGGCCTGGCGCTCCTCCCGAACAATCACCAGCGCTACGTGGCCGAGTGAGGCGTGGCAGCCAGGTAAAGCACCAGGGGCTCGAGAGGACGCAGCGCCACCATCACCAGCGGGCTGGTGAGGTATCTCTTGAGGTCTTGGAATGCTGCGTCAGCCTCCGGAGTCCACTCGAACAGGCCATTCTTTTCATCAGCTTGAAGAATGGGAGGGCGCGCTCCCCCAGCTTGGAGATGAAGCACCCCAGCGAGACCACGCAGCCCGCCAGCTTTTGCATCTCCTTGAGAGTCTGTGGTGGGCTCATCTCCTCTATTTACTTGACCTTCTCTGGGTTTGCCCCGATTCCCCTGTGTGATACAAGAAAACCCAGCAACTTATCGGAGGGGACGCCAAACACACAGTTCTCCGGGTTGAGCCGCAGGTCCACCTTGCGCAAGCTGGCAAATGTTTCCTCCAGGTCCTGGATGAGGGTCCTAGCCTCCCGAGTTTTCACCACTATGTCATTGATGTAGGCCTTAGCGTTCCTCCCGAGCTGCCGGCCCAGCGTGATGTGCATCAGTCGCTGGAAGGTTGCTCCAGCGTTGCATAGCCCGAACGGCATGCAGGTGTAGCAGTACACCTTGCAGGTGGTCAAGAAGGCGGTCTTCTCAACATCCTGCACCGCCATCTTGATCTGGTGGTAGCCTGAGAAGGCATCTAGAAAACACAGCAGGTCGCACTCAATGGTGGAGTCGACGATCTGATCGATGCGCGGGAGCGGGAACGAATCTTGAGGGCAAGCCTTGTTAAGGTTGGTGAAGTCGACACACATGCGTTCCTTCCTGCCTTTCTTGGGAACAATGACTGGGTTCGCCAGCCGCTCCGGGTATCGCACCTCGCGAATGACACCAGCTTCTTGTAGTTTGCGGGTTTCCTGGACGACGGAGGACTACTTCTCCGTCGACTGCCATCGCGCCTTCTGCTTCATCGGGCGCATGTTAGGGCACACCCTTAGATGGTGCTCAATTATCCCCCTCGGGACCCCAACTAGTTGCCTGGGCTCCCAGGTGAACACCTCCTTGTTCTCACATAGGAAGTTCACCAATGCTTCTTCTTGGCCCGGTGCGAGGTTGGCACCTTTAGTGACGGTGGCTCCTGATGCCCCATTCTCGTCAACCGGCACCTGCTTCGTCTCTACCCAATCTTTAGAGAACAGTTGCTTCTTTTTTGCCGGTGCAGCCCCCGGGACCTCAAGGGCCCCTTTCTCCTCTGGCCGCGCTGCAGCCGCAACCCTGAAGGCGAGCTTGAGAGCTGCCAGCGCCTCCTTGGTGTCTCCGGCCACGGGAGGACGCCGCTGCTTCCCGGCATCTTCATGAGATTGTAGGCGGGGTGAGTTGCCTCCATGAACTTGGCCAAGGCTGGGTACCCGAGGATGGCGTTGTATGGGAGACCGATGCGGGCGATGTCGAAGTCAATGAGCTTAGTGCGGTAGTTGTCGCAGGTGCTGAAGGTGACGGGAAGGTGGATTTGCCCTAGGGGCAAGTCGAGCTGTCGACGATGTCAGATTTCGGGTTCCGGCAAAACCCTTGAGGTTCTAACACTGGGGTGCGCATGAAGATTTCCCCTACCTAATCACGCCCTCAGCCTCACCACGATCTCAAAGCCTAACTCAACGAACTCGCAACACGAGAGACACGAGATTTATACTGGTTCGGGCCACCGTTGTGGTGTAATACCCTACTCCAGTGTGGTGTGGTGGATTGCCTCTTGGGCTGAGGATGAACAGTACAAGGGGAAGAACAGCCTCCTGAGGAGAGGTGTTCTTGTGCTTGGTGGGTGTGAGGATGGAGTGATCCTGTCCAAGGTGAGTTGAGTTGAGGCTTCCTTGCCTCCTGCTGTGGTGGCTAGTCCTATTTATAGAGGCCTGGCCCTCTTAACAAATATTGAGCGGGAAGGGATGCCACAACGGCCAATTTGAAGGGGGACAGCTAGTACAAGCTATCCTGACTAAAGGTGGTCTTCGCCTGCCAAAGGCTCTGGTGGTGACGCTGTCTTGGGCTCCACGGTGACCTTCGCCCTGCCGTCCTGCTGGTCTTGGTCTCATTGCACCGATATGGAAACCTTTGCCTGATGCCTCCGTACTCCTCGCCCGTGCTTGCCTCCTTAGCACCAAAGAGGAAATGAGGACACTGTGCGCGGTGGCACCCACCTGGTGCCCGTCTGGCCTTGGTCGTCACGACTTACGTCATTGGAACCTCGCGAGGTTCGCATTGCCTTGATCTCTCCGCCCCACGCGAGCCAGCCTGGTGAGGCCGCTCCCGAGGAGGTCTTGTGTCGTCCGCCTCGCGAGGCTTGGCCCTCGCGAGGGTCTTGGGCGTTTGCTGATGAAGATGGGTCGTACTGGGCCGCGAGCGGAGCCGTGCCGTGGGCTGCAGGCAGGCAAGTCTGGGGACCCCCATTCCCAGAACGCCGACAGTAGCCCCGGGGCCCAAGGCGCGCTCAGACATGGCTTCAAGGCGAAGCCAAAGGGCAAGTGCGGAGCGCCGCGGGCCCCAACAGGCTGCAGCCTTGGTCGACACGTGGCGGTTGATTGGACGTGGGTGTCTTCGCTTCCCCATGCTGCCTCGGCAACTGCCCGACTAGAAGAGTCCCTGCTGCATGCAGAGAAATATCATCATTACCTGTGATTGTGGGGGTCGCCGGTTGGCCTTCTCCTGCTATAAATGAGGAGGGGGCAGAGCCCCCGTCGCCCATCTCTTCCCATTCCGCTCGCTTCTCCTCCCTTGCTCCATTGCCAGTAGCGACTCCCATGGCGCCTGCGAAGAGGTTTTCGGCCGCGGAGAAGGGGAAGGCTCGCCAGGAGGGGCCCGACTCTCCGCCACCCAAGCATGGACGTGGTCGTCCTCGCAAGCACTCCGCGACCCCCGCCGCGGCCCCTCGCACCCGCGGCGGTGCCCCTTCGCGTGGTGGGAGCCACCCATGTTGAGGCAACCCCGTCGATAAAGGGAGGCGCGCCATGGTCGTGCGGCCTCCCCGGCCGTGCTTCCACTCGGCGGAGGTGATGCCGGAGTTCGTGGTGTGGTCGGAGAACCCTGCCGGCAACTGGCTTCAGCTCCTGCTCTTCTTCGCCGACGAGCTGCCGGCCGCAGGTCCAGGCAGGCTCTGGCTGCACGCGGACGGCTGCTGTAGCAAAGCTTCTTGGGTTGCAGTCGAGACCTCCGTCGCGGGCAACGCTGCCCTGGCCCGCGGCTGGCAGACGTTTGCCCCCGCGCGCAGCCTGGGCAGGCGGTGCACCCTCCACTTCAAGTGCGACGACAACGCGACCCTCTACGTGAGGGTGTTCGGAGAAGATGGCCGCCGCGTCGGGTGCTGCCCTGAGAAAAACGACGGCGACGAGGTGCTCGGTCTTGGCGACGGTCGTGATGAGGACGAAGGCGGACCCGCTCTCGGCGCCGACCGTGGCTCGTCAAGCTACGGCGGCTCTTTCTTCGGCGACAGCTCCACCAGCGGCGGCTATGACCAGCCGCCACGCCGCCGCGCCCGTTTCGAGGGCGGCAGCGGGTCATCTCGTCATCGCGCTCCGGTGAAGTGTGCGGTGGGGTCTGGCTGAGCCCAGGGGGGCATCATGGATCCCTCCTCGCAAACTGCGGCAAGGCACGCGCCGCTTTTGTTTCGTTCGTCTTTTCTTTCCTGCATTGAGAGAGACAAGTATGGGGCCCCGTGGGGGCGTGCAACAAACTATGATTTCCAAGTTATTATGATGTGTTTATCATTCCTGTGCTGCATCGCAATATCAATGTTTTATATAGGCATGTAGGAATAACTTAGCTTGAAGCGCTTGAAGTAGTTTCCGCCTCACGAGGCGTGCGTTTCCCAGTACCTAGCGAGGAGGAACTGCAAAAAAAAATTTAGGAGATCCAAGCCCTGGTCGCAGGCGCCTCTGGCCACGACCCAGCGCCTCGTCTCGCGGTACCCGAGGGGCATGGATTGAGAGAGGTGAGCCAGCTTGTGGCTCGAACGAGGGTGCCTCACGAAAAATAGACAAGACGCTCACGAGGGCACGAGGGCACCTGTCCAGCCCCCTCGCGAGGGACGCGGAGAGGGTACAGGTCAAACAAAGAACCGGAGGCAGAAACAGAGGCAGAAGTCGATGAAACAAATCAGCAAGCAACACCAGAAAGCAAATTTGGATTAAAGAGGGGCAAGCCAACTGCGGAAAGCAAATGAAAAGCCGCGTCCAACACCTAGTCTAGTCTTCTTGTCTTCTCACCAGCGCGGAGCTAAGTGCTACCACTAGGACGTGGAGGGGAGCCCCAGAGGCTCGAGGGCGGCACTCCTGAGACTCCGGGGCGTGTACAACCCCACTCATTATTACGTGAGAGTGTCACGAGCGGAGACCTTCACAGGCACGGGGCCTTCTTCACAGGCGCTCGGCCTTTCTTCATGGGTAGAACTTCCGGCGGTGTTGGATGTTCCAGGCGTTCTGGATGGGTACCCCGTCCTGCGTCTCCAGGCGCGCGACGCCAGGCCTGGAGACGTGGGCGACCCTAAACGGGCCCTCCCACATGGGTGAGAGCTTATGCAGCCCTTCCCTAGAGAGCACCCGCCGTAGGACGAGGTCACCCACATCGAGCGTCCTGGAGCGGATGCTGCGACAATGGTACCGTCGCAGCGCCTACTGATATCTTGCCGCCCGTAGTGTGGCTTCACGGCGGCGTTCCTCCCCCAACACGAGGTCCATCCCCTGCATGGCGTCCTGCTGCGCCTCATCAAACGCCAGGACCCACGTGGAGCGATGCCTGACCTCGTGAGGGAGAACCGCCTCTGCTCCTGTTGGCTTGGTGGCAGTGGTACGGATGGACCACAACACGGACTGGAGCTCGTCGTGCCAGCCCCTGCCGCAGGCCTCAAGCTTCTTCTTGAAGGTCCTGGTCTTGAGGCCTCTCAGGACCTCTGCATTGGCGCGTTCGGCCTGGCCATTGCTCTGGGGGTGTGCCACCGAAGAGTAGCAGATCTGCGTTCCAAGGTTAGCACAATACATCTTGAAGAGATTGCTAGTGAACTACGAGCCGTTGTCGGTGATGATGCGGTTGGGGACCCCAAACCGGCTCACTAGACCTTTGATGAACTTGACCGCGGAGCCGGCCGGGATGGTGCGGACGGCTTCTACCTCTGCCCACCTAGTGAACTTATCGATGGCGACGTAGAGGTAGCGGTAGCACCCAGGCACTCGAGGGAACGGGCCCAAGATATCCAGTCCCCGGACCGCGAATGGCCACGAGAGCGGGATGGTCTGGAGGCCCTGAGCCGGCTGATGGATCTGCTTGGCGTGGAACTGGCAGGCCTCGCAGGACTTCACCAGCTCAGTCGCGTCGTTGAGTGCCGTAGGCCAGTAGAATCCGCTGCGGAATGCCTTACCGATGAGGGTCCGCGACGACGAGTGGTGCCCGCAGTCCCCGCTGTGTATGTTGGCCAGTAGCTCTTTCCCCTGCTCCCTGGAGATGCAACACAGGGAAACATCATTTGGTCGTTTCCTGTATAACTCACCGTCCTGGATGCAGTATGCCGTGGCCTGTCGGGCCACACGCTCCGCGTCCTCCACCTTCTCCGGCAGCGTCCCTTGCATCAGGTATTCCTTGAATTCCCTGGTCCAGCACCCCTCCTGAGGCTCGAGCGCCAAGAGTAAGCGTGCTCCCGAGGTCGGGCCGCAGGCCGGGGCTCCCGAGGCAGGTGGTTGAGGGAGCTCCTCCTGAGGCAGCGCTGTTCTTGAGAGTGGCGGTGTTGCCGATGGCTTGAAGAGCCGCTCCTCGTAGACGCCGGGCTCTTGGGGTAGCCGCTTGGATGCTCTCCTGGCGATGTCGTCGGCTTCCTTGTTGGTGCCATGGGGCACATGCTGCAATTCCAGGCCCAAGAACTGCTTCTCCATCATGTGCACCTCCGCGAGGTACGCCTCCATGTGCTCGTCCTTCGGCTCGTACACCTTGTTGGAGAAGTTGACGAGGAGCTGCGAGTCGCCCTTGATGGTGAGGCGCTTCACCCCCAGGGCCACCTGCTACCTCTTGAGAACTGCGTTGGTTTTCGCTTGAAAAGGAAAGGGTGATGCAGTAAAGTAGCGTAAGTATTTCCCTCAGTTTTTTAGGAACAAGGTATCAATCCAGTAGGAGACCACACTCAAGTCCCACGCACCTACACAAACAAATAAGAACCTTGCAACCAACGCGATAAAGGGGTTGTCAATCCCTTCACGGCCACTTGCAAAAGTGAGATCTGATAGAGATGATAAGATAATACTTTTGGTATTTTATGATAAAAACTAAAAGTAAAGAAAGCAAAGTAAACGGTAATAGAAACAACTTGTTGACGGGAGATTAATATGATGGAAAATAGACCCGAGGGCCATAGGTTTCACTAGTGGCTTCTCTCAAGATAGCATAAGTATTACGGTGGGTAAACAAATTACTCTCGAGCAATTGATAGAATTGAGCATAGTTATGAGAATATCTAGGTATGATCATGTATATAGGCATCACGTCCGTGACAAGTAGACCGACTCCTGCCTGCATCTACTACTGTTACTCCACACATCGACCTCTATCCAGCATGCATCTAGAGTATTAAGTTCATAAGAACGGAGTAACACTTTAAGACGGATGACATGATGTAGAGGGATAAACTTATGCAATATGATATAAACCCCGTCTTTTTATCCTCGATGGCAACAATACAATACGTGTCGTTTCCCCTACTGTCACTGGGATCAGCACCGCAAGATTGAACCCAAAGCTAAGCACTTCTCCCATTGCAAGAAATATCAATCTAGTAGGCCAAACCAAACTGATAATTCAAAGAGACTTGCAAAGATAACCAATCATACATAAAAGAATTTAGAGGAGATTCAAATATTGTTCATAGATAATCTTGATCATAAACCCACAATTCATCGGATCTCGACAAACACACCGCAAAAGAAGATTACATCGAATAGATCTCCAGGAGAATCGAGGAGAACTTTGTATTGAGATCCAAAAAGAGAGAAGAAGCCATCTACCTAATAACTATGGACCCGAAGGTCTGAGGTAAACTACTCACACATCATCGGAGAGGCTATGGTGTTGATGTAGAAGCCCTCCGTGATCGATGCCCCCTCCAGCGGAGCGCCGGAAAAGGCCCCAAGATGGGATCTCACGGGTACAGAAGGTTGCGGCGGTGGAAATAGGGTTTTGGCTCTGCCTCTGATGTTTTCGGGGTACGTAGGTATATATAGGAGTTAGAAGTAGGTCGGTGGAGCTACGAGGGGCCCATGAGGGTGGAGGGCGCGCCCAGGGGGTAGGCACGCCCCTGCCTCGTGGCCTCCTCGTTGATTGCTTGACGTCCACTCCAAGTCCTCTGGATCACGTTTGTTTCGAAAATCACGTTCCCCAAGGTTTCATTCCATTTGGACTCCGTTTGATATCCTTTTCCTTCGAAACACTGAAATAGGCAAAAAACAGCAATTTGGGATGGGCCTCTGGTTTATAGGTTAGTCCCAAAAATAATATAAAAGTGTATAATAAACCCCATTGAACATCCAAAATAGAATATATAATAGCATGGAACAATCAAAAATTATAGATATGTTGGAGACGTATCAAGCATCCCCAAGCTTAATTCCTGCACGTCCTCGAGTAGGTAAATGATAAAAACAGAATTTTTGATGTGGAATGCTACTTAGCATAATTTTGAATGTAATTCTCTCAATTGTGGCATGAATATTCAGATCCAAAAGATTCAAGATAAAAGTTTAATATTGACATAAAAGTAATAATACTTCAAGCGTACTAACTAAGCAATTATGTCTTCTTAAAATAACATGGCCAAAGAAAGTTCATCCCTACAAAATCATATAGTTTGGTCATTCTCCATTTTCGTCACACAAGAATGCTCTCATCATGAACAACCCCGATGACAAGCCAAGCAATTGTTTCATACTTTAGTAATCTCAAACTTTTTCAACCTTCACGCAATATATGAGCGTGAGCCATGGATATAGCACTATAGGTGGAATAGAATATGATGATGGGGTTTATGTGGAGAAGACAAAAAAGGAGATAGTCTCACATTGACGCGGCTAATCAACGGGCTAGGGAGATGCCCATCAATTTATGTCAATGCAAGGAGTAGGAATTGCCATGCAACGGATGCACTAGAGCTATAAATGTATGAAAGCTCAACAAAAGAAACTAAGTGGGTGTGCATCCAAATTGCTTGCTCACGAAGACCTGGGGCATTTGAGGAAGCCCATTGTTGGAATATACAATCCAAGTTCTAAAATGAAAAATTCCCACTAGTATATGAAAGTGACAAAACAAAAGACTCTCTATTATAAAGATCATGGTGCTACTTTGAAGCACAAGTGTGGAAAAAGGATAGTAACATTGCCCCTTTTTATTTTTATTTTCTTTCCCTTTTTTTGGGCCTTTCCTTTTTTTTGGGACAATGCTCTATGAATGATGATCATCACACTTCTATTTATTTACAACTCAATGATTACAACTCGATACTAGAACAAAGTATGACTCTATATGAATGCCTCCGGCGGTGTACCGAGGTGGGCAATGAATCAAGAGTGACATGTATGAAATAATATGCATGGTGGCTTTGCCACAAATATGATGTCAACTACATGATCATGCAAGGCAATATGACAATGATGAAGCGTGTCATGATAAACGGAACGGTGGAAAGTTGCATGGCAATATATCTCGGAATGGCTATGGAAATGCCATAATAGTTAGGTATGGTGGCTGTTTTGAGGAAGATATAAGGAGGCTTATGTGTGATAGAGCGTATCATATCACAGGGTTTGGATGCACCGGCGAAGTTTGCACCAACTCTCAAGGTGAGAAAGGGCAATGCACGGTACCGAAGAGGCTAGCAATGATGGAAGGGTGAGAGTGCGTATAATCCATGGACTCAACATTAGTCATAAAGAACTCACATACTTATTTCAAAAATCCACAAGTCATCAAAAACCAAGCACTACGCGCATGCTCCTAGGGGGATAGATTGGTAGGAAAAGACCATCGCTCGTCCCTGACCGCCACTCATAAGGAGGACAATCAAAGAACACCTCATGTTTCAAATTTGTTACACAATGTTTACCATACGTGCGTGCTACGGGACTTGCAAACTTCAACACAAGTATTTCTCAAATTCACAACTACTCAACTAGCACAACTTTAATATCACTACCTCCATATATCAAAACAATCATCAAGCATCAAACTTATCTTAGTATTCAACACACTTATAAGAATTTTTTTACTAATCTTGGATGCCTATCATATTAGGACTAATTTCATAATTTAAGCAAATTACCATGCTGTTTTGTAGGACTCTCAAAATAATATAAGTGAAGCATGAGAGAACAATAGTTTCTATAAAACAAAACCACCACGGTGCTCTAAAAATATAAGTGAAGCACTAGAGCAAAAACTATATAGCTCAAAAGATATAAGTGAAGCACATAGAGTATTCTAATAAATTCCGAATCATGTGTGTCTCTCTCAAAAGTGTGTACAGCAAGGATGATTGTGGTAAACTAAAAGCAAAGACTCAAATCATACAATACGCTCCAAGCAAAACACATATCATGTGGTGAATAAAAATATAGCCCCAAGTAAAGTTACCGATAGACGAAGACGAAAGAGGGGATGCCTTACGGGGCATCCCCAAGCTTAGGCTCTTGCCAATCCTTGTTCCATAATCCATCAAATCTTTACCCAAAACTTGAAAACTTCACAACACAAAACTTAACAGAAAATCTCGTGAGCTCTGTTAGCGAAAGAAAACAAAACACCACTTCAAGGTACTGTAATGAACTCATTCTTTATTTATATTGTTGTTAAAACTACTGTATTCCAACTTCTATATGGTTTATAACCTCTTTTAATAGCCATAGATTCATCAAAATAAGCAAACAACACACGAAAAACAGAATCTGTCAAAAACAGAACAGTCTGTAGTAATCTGTACCTAACGCAAACTTATGGAACTCAGAAAACTCTACCAAAATAGGACGACCTAGATAATTTTTTTATTGATCTACTGCAATTGGAATCAGAATTTTATCACGTTCTGGTGATTTTAAACAATTGTTTTCGTGAACAGAAAGTTTCTGGAATTTTCAGCAAGATCAAATAACTATCATCCAAGAAGATCCTATAGGTTTCACTTGGCACAAACACTAATTAAAACATAAAAACACATCTAACCAGAGGCTAGATCAAATATTTATTACTAAACAGGAGTAAAAAGCAAAAAACTAAAATAAAATTAGGTTGCCTCCCAACAAGCGCTATCGTTTAACGCCCCTAGCTAGGCATAAAAGCAAGGATAGATCTATGTATTGCCATCTTTGGTAGGCAATCCATAAGTGGCTCTCATAATAGATTCATAAGGTAATTTAATCTTATTTCTAGGGAAGTCTTCCATGCCTTTCGTCAACGGAAATTGGAATCTAATATTCCCTTCCTTCATATCAATAATTGCACTAATCGTTCTAAGGAAAGGTCTACCAAGAATAATAGGACATGAAGGATTGCAATCTATATCAAGAACAATAAAATCTATGGGCACATAGTTCCTATTTGCAACAATAAGAACATCATTAATTCTTCCCATAGGTTTCTTGATAGTGGAATCCGCAAGATGCAAGTTTAAAGAGCAATCATCAATTTCACGGAAGCCTAGCAAATCACACAATGTTTTTGGAATCGTGGAAATACTAGCACCCAAATCACACAAAGCATAGCATTCATGATCTTTAATTTTAATTTTAATTGTAGGTTCTCACTCATCATAAAGTTTTCTAGGGATAGAAACTTACAACTCAAGTTTTTCTTCATAAGATTGCATCAAAGCATCAACGATATGTTTAGTAAAGGCTTTATTTTGACTATAAGCATGAGGAGAATTTAGCACGGATTGCAACAAGGAAATACAATCTATCAAAGATAAATTATCATAATTAAATTCCTTGAAATACAAAATAGTGGGTTCGTTGATATCTAAAGTTTTAACCTCTTCAATCCCACTTTTACCAATTTTCGCATTAAGATCTAAAAACTCTGATTTTTTGGGACGCCTTCTAACTAAAGTTGACTCATCTCCAGTCCCATCATTATCAAGATTCATATTGCAAAACAAAGATTTAATAGGAGACACATCAATAACTTTTAGATCTTCTTCTTTATTCTCATAAAAACTAAAAGAACATGCCTTCACAAAGCAATCTTTCTTAGCACGCATCCTAGCTGTTCTTTCTTTGCACTCATCGATGGAAATTCTCATGGCTTTTAGAGACTCATTGATATCATGCTTAGGTGGAATAGATCTAAGTTTCAAAGAATCAACATCAAGAGAAATTCTATCCACGTTCCTAGCCAATTCGTCAACCTTAAGCAATTTTTCTTCAAGCAAAGTATTGAAATTCTTTTGTGAATTCATAAACTATTTAACACTAGTCTCAAATTCAGAGGGCATCTTATTAAAATTTCCATAAGAATTGTTGTAGGAATTACCATAATTATTAGAAGAATTACTAGGGAACGACCTAGGATTAAAGTTTCCTCTATACGCGTTGTTACCAAAATTATTCCTATCAACAAAATTCACATCCATAGATTCATTATTATTCTCAATCAAGGTAGACAAAGGCATATTATTAGGATCAGAAGAAACACTTTTATTAGCAAACAATTTCATAAGTTCATCCATCTTTCCACTCAAAACATTAATCTCTTCAATCGCATGAACCTTTTTACTAGTGGATCTTTCGGTGTGCCATTGAGAATAATTAACCATAATATTGTCTAGGAGTTTAGTAGCTTCTCCTAAAGTGATTTTCATGAAAGTGCCTCCCGCGGCCGAATCTAAAAGATTTCTAGAAGCAAAATTCAATCCGGCATAAAAAATTTGTATAATCATCCACAAATTCAAACCATGAGTAGGGCAATTACGTATCATTAATTTCATCCTCTCCCAAGCTTGTGCAACATGTTCATGATCAAGTTGCTTAAAATTCATAATATCGTTTCTAAGAGAGATGATCTTAGCGGGAGGAAAATACTTAGAGATAAAAGCATCTTTGCACTTATTCCAAGAATCAATACTATTTTTAGGCAAAGATGAAAACCAAGTTTTAGCATGATCTCTAAGAGAAAACGAAAATAGCTTTAATTTAACAATATCATTATCCACATCTTTCTTCTTTTGCATATCACAGAAATCAACAAATCTATTTAGATGGGTAGCGGCATCTTCACTAGGAAGGTCGGCAAATTGATCTTTCATGACAAGATTCAGCAAAGCAGCATTAATTTCACAAGATTCAGCTTCGGTAAGAGAAGCAATCGGAGTGCTAAGAAAATCATTGTTGTTGGTATTGGCAAAGTCACACAATTTAGTATTATCTTGAGCTATCGTGACAAGCAAGCAATCCAACACACGAGCAAACAAGAACCAAGCGAAAAAGAGGCGGACGGAAAGAGAGGGCAAATAAAATGGCAAGGGTGAAGTGGGGGAGAGGAAAAGGAGAGGCAAATGGCAAATAATGTAATGCGAGGGATAAGAGTTTGTGATGGGTACTTGGTATGTCTTGACTTGTGCGTAGACTCCCCGGCAACGGCGCCAGAAATGGCTCGTTGTCGGGAGATCAAATCTTGACTTGTCTTGGTGTAAGCCTCCCCGACAACGGCGCCAGAAATCCTTCTTGCTACCTCTTGAGCACTGCCTTGGTTTTCCCTTGAAGAGGAAAGGGTGATGCAATAAATTAGCGTAAGTATTTCCCTCAGTTTTTGAGGACCAAGGTATCAATCCAGTAGGAGACCACGCTCAAGTCCCACGCACCTACACAAACAAATAAGAACCTTGCAACCAACGCAATAAAGGGGTTGTCAATCCCTTCACGGCCACTTGCAAAAGTGAGATCTGATAGAGATGATAAGATAATACTTTTGGTATTTCTATGATAAAGACTAAAAGTAAAGAAAGCAAAGTAAACGGTAATAGAAACAACTTGTTGACGGGAGATTAATATGATGGAAAATAGACCCGGGGGCCATAGGTTTCACTAGTGGCTTCTCTCAAGATAGCACAAGTATTACGGTGGGTAAACAAATTATTGGCGACCAATTGATAGAATTGAGCATAGTTATGAGAATATCTAGGTATGATCATGTATATAGGCATCACGTCCGTGACAAGTAGACTGACTCCTTCCTGCATCTACTACTATTACTCCACACATCAACCGCTATCCAGCATGCATCTAGAGTATTAAGTTCATAAGAACAGAGTAACGCTTTAAGCAAGATGACATGATGTAGAGGGATAAACTCATGCAATATGATATAAACCCCATCTTTTTATCCTCGATGGCAACAATACAATACGTGTCATTTCCCCTACTGTCACTGGGATCAGCACCGCAAGATTGAACCCAAAGCTAAGCACTTCTCCCATTGCAAGAAAGATCAATCTAGTAGGCCAAACCAAACTGATAATTCGAAGAGACATGCAAAGATAACCAATCATACATAAAAGAATTTAGAGGAGATTCAAATATTGTTCATAGATAATCTTGATCATAAACCCACAATTCATCGGATCTCGACAAACACACCGCAAAAGAAGATTACATCGAATAGATCTCCAAAAGAATCGAGGAGAACTTTGTATTGAGATCCAAAAAGAGACAAGAAGCCATCTACCTAATAACTATGGACCCGAAGTTCTGAGGGAAACTACTCACACATCATCGGAGAGGCTATGGTGTTGATGTCGAAGCCCTCCGTGATCGATGCCCCCTCCGGCGGAGCGCCGGAAAAGGCCCCAACATGGGATCTCACGGGCACAGAAGGTTGCGACGGTGGAAATAGGGTTTTGGCTCTGCCTCTGATATTTTCGGGGTATGTAGGTATATATAGGAGGAAGAAGTAGGTCGGTGGAGCTACGAGGGGCCCACGAGGGTGGAGGGCGCGCCCCCTGCCTCATGGCCTCCTCGTTGATTGCTTGACATCCACTCCAAGTCCTCTGGATCACGTTTGTTCCGAAAATCACGTTCCCGAAGGTTTCATTCCGTTTGGACTCCGTTTGATATCCTTTTCCTTCGAAACCTTGAAATAGGCAAAAAAACAGCAATTTGGGCTGGGCCTCCGGTTAATAGGTTAGTCCCAAAAATAATATAAAATTGTATAATAAATCCCATTGAACATCCAAAACAGAATATATAATAGCATGGAATAATCAAAAATTATAGATACGTTGGAGACGTATCAGCACCGCAGCCTTGAGGCCAGCTATGAGGCCTTCCTACTCTGCTATGTTGTTGGAGACCTTCTCGCCCTGCTGGAAATAGAGCTGCACGGCGTAGTAAAGTTTGTCCTGAGTGGGTGAGATGAGCACTACTCCAGCTCCCGCACCCTGGCACGCAAAGGCGCCATCGAAATACATAACCCAGCTATCTGGCGCTTCACTCCCCGGCGAGAGGGACCGATCGTCGCCTTCTTCAAGCCCCGGGGCGTCCGTCCATTCTGCCATGAAATCAGCGAGCGCGACTCCCTTGATGACCCTGGTTGTGCTAAACTCCAACTGGAATGCCTGTAGCTCGATGTTCCACTCAGCGACTCTCCCGGCGGAGTTGGGCTCCTGAGCACCCTCTCCAACGGGTAGGCCGAGATGACCTTGATGGGGTGACCTTGAAAGTAGTGCTGCAGCTTGCGTGAGGCAACCAAGAGTGCGAGCAGGAGCTTCTGAGGCATGGGGTACCGCGCCCTCGCATCCCGCAACACCATGCTGACGAAATACATGGGGTGATCGACGAGGGCGGGTGCATCAGCGAGGCCTGCGGCTTCCGGAGGTTGGGGCGTCTCCTGAGACGACGAAGCCCCCAAAGCCTGAGCGCTTGTTGGGGCTTCCATGGGCCCAAGTGTGCCGTCTTGTTGAGCCTGGTCCTTTGCTGGCGTCGCCGCAGCCCTCACGGAGCCCTCTGGGTCTTGCGCCGCCCCGGCTGAGGGAGCGGCTTGGCGCGACGCCTCCCTGGCCCGGCGCTCCTCTCGGACTGCCACCAGAGCTGCGCTGGCAGAGTAAGGGGTGGCGGCAAGGTACATCACCAGGGGCTCAAGAGGTCGGGGCGCCACCATCACCGGAGGGCTGGTCAGGTATCTCTTGAGGTCTTGAAATGCTTGGTCAGCCTTTGGAGTCCACTCGAATGGGCCCTTTTTCTTCATCAGCTTGAAGAACGGCAGGGCGCGCTCTCCTAGCTTGGAGATGAAACGCCCCAACGCGGTCACGCGACTGGCGAGCTTCTGCATCTCCTTGAGGGTTTGTGGTGGACTCATGTCTTCGATTGCCTTGACCTTCTCCGGGTTCGCCTCGATCCCTCTGTGGGACACGAAACCCAGCAGCTTGCCGGAAGGGACGCCAAACACGCATTTCTCCGGGTTAAGCCGCAACTCTACCTGGCGCAGGCTTTCAAAGGTCTCCTCTAGGTCTTGAATTAAAGTTCTCGCCTCCCGAGACTTCACCACAATGTCGTCGACATAGGCTTCAACATTCCTCCCGAGCTGCCGACCCAGGGCGATGTGCATCAGCCGTTGAAAGGTCGCGCCCGTGTTGCGCATCCCGAACGGCATGCAAGTGTAGCAGTATACCCCGCACGGGGTCAGGAAGGCCATCTTCTCGACATCTTCTACCGCCATCTTGATCTGGTGGTAGCCTGAGAACGCATCTAGGAAGCATAGCAGGTCACACTCGGCGGTGGAGTCGACGATCTGGTCGATGCTTGGAAGCGGGAACGGATCTTGGGGGCAGGCCTTGTTGCGGTTGGTGAAGTCGACACACATGCGCTCCTTTCCGCCTTTCTTGGGCACAACGACGGGGTTTGCCAACCATTCAGGGTACCGGACTTCGCGAATGACGTCTGCTGCCTCCAGCTTGCGGGTTTCTTGGACGATGAAGGACTGCTTCTCCGTGGACTGCCGCCGCACCCTCCGCTTCACAGGGCGTACATTGGGGCACACCTTCAAGTGATGCTCAATCACTCCTCTTGGGACCCCTACCTGGCGCGCCAAATGTCGGATTTCGGGTTCCAGCTAAACCCTTGAGGTTCGAACACTGGGGTGCGCATGAAGATTTCCCCCTACCTAATCACGCCCTCAGCCTCACCGCGATCTCAATGCCTAACTCGACGAACTCGCAACACAAGAGACATGAGATTTATACTGGTTCGGGCCACCGTTGTGGTGTAATACCCTACTCCAGTGTGGTGTGGTGGATTGCCTCTTGGGCTGAGGATGAACAGTACAAGGGGAAGAACAGCCTCCTGAGGAGAGGTGTTCTTGTGCTTGGTGGGTGTGAGGATGGAGTGATACTGTCCAAGGTGAGTTGAGTTGAGGCTTCCTTGCCTCCTGCTGTGGTGGCTAGTCCTATTTATAGAGGCATGGACCAATTTGAAGGGGGACAACTAGTACAAGCTATCCCGACTAAATGTGGTCTTCGCCTGCCAAAGGCTCTAGTGGTGACGTCGTCTTGGGCTCCACGGTGACCTTCGCCCTGCCGTCCTGCTGGTCCTGGTCTCATTGCACCGATATGGAAACCTTTGCCTGATGCCTCGGTACTCCTCGCCTGCGCTTGCCTCCTTAGCACCAAAGAGGAAACGAGGACACTGTGCGCGCTGGCGCCCGCCTGGCCTTGGTCATCACGGCTTACATCATTGGAACCTCACGAGGTTCGCCTTGCCTTGATCTCTCTGCCCCTCACGAGCCAGCCTGGTGAGGCCGCTCCCGAGGAGGTCTTGTGTCATCCGCCTCGCGAGGCTTGGCCCCTCGCGAGGGTCTTGGGCGTTTGCTGGTGAAGACGGGCCGTACTAGGCCGCGAGCGGAGCCACGCCGTGGGCCGCAGGCAGGCAAGTCTGGGGACCCCCGTTCCCAGAACGCCAACAGACGACTCCGGAGAAGGGCTTGGTGGGGTGGAGCCGGCCGTGCGGTACGTGAAGCAAGCCAAAAGCTTCCACAGAGAGCATGTAGAGGCCAACCCCGCCATCGATGAGCGTCTTGGTTACCGCCACGTGGGAGATGGTGGGGGTGCAGAGCATCGGGTGGCTGATACGTCCATTTTGCATCATGCTTTTATATCAATATTTATTGCATTATGGGCTGTTATTAAACATTATGTCACAATACTTATGCCTATTCTCTCTTATTTTACAAGGTTTACATGAAGAGGGAGAATGCCGGCAGCTGGAATTCTGGGCTGGAAAAGGAGCAAATATTAGAGACCTATTCTGCACAGCTCCAAAAGTCTTGAAACTCCACGGAAGTTATTTTTGGAAATAATAAAAAATACTGAGCGAAGAAATACCAGAGGGGACCCACACCCTAGGCACGAGGGTGGGGGCGCGCCCCCCTACCTCATGGGCCCCCTGGTGGCCCTCCGGTGCCCATCTTCTGCTATATGAAGTCTTTCGTCCTAGAAAAAAATCATAAGCAAGCTTTCGGGACGAGACTCCGCCACCACGAGGCGGAACCTTGGCAGAACCAATCTAGGGCTCTGGCGGAGTTGTTCTGCCGGGGACACTTCCCTCCGGGAGGGGGAAATCATCACCATCGTCATCACCAACGATCCTCTCATCGGGAGGGGGCCAATCTCCATCAACATCTTCACCAACACCATCTCCTCTCAAACCCTAGTTCATCTCTTGTATCCAATTCTTGTCTCTAAGTCTGAGATTGGTACATGTAGGTTGCTAGTAGTGTTGATTACTCCTTGTAGTTGATGCTAGTTGGTTTATTTGGTGGAAGATCATATGTTCAGATCCTATATGCATATTAATACTCCTCTGATTATGAACATGAATATGCTTTGTGAGTAGTTACGTTTGTTCCTGAGGACATGGGAGAAGTCTTGCTATTAGTAGTCTTGTGAATTTGGTATTTGTTCGATATTTTGATGAGATGTATGTTGTCTCTCCTCTAGTGGTGTCATGTGAACGTCGACTACATGACACTTCACCATTATTTGGGCCTAGAGGAAGGCATTGGGAAGTAATAAGTAGATGATGGGTTTCTAGAGTGACAGAAGCTTAAACCCTAGTTTATGCGTTGCTTCGTAAGGGGCTGATTTGGATCCATATATTTCATGCTATGGTTAGGTTTACCTTAATACTTCTTTTGTAGTTGCGGATGCTTGCAATAGGAGTTAATAATAAGTGGGATGCTTGTCCAAGTAAGGACAGCACCCAAGCACCGGTCCACCCACATATCAAATTATCAAAGTACCGAACGTGAATCATATGAACGTGATGAAAACTCGCTTGACGATAATTCCCATGTGTCCTCGGGAGCGCTTTTCTCTATGTAAGAGTTTGTCCAGGCTTATCCTTTGCTACAAAAAGGATTGGGCCACCTTGCTGCACTTTATTTACTTTTGTTACTTGTTACCCGTTACAAATTATCTTATCACAAAACTATCTGTTACCTATAATTTCAGTGCTTGCAGAGAATACCTTGCTGAAAACCGCTTATCATTTCCTTCTGCTCCTCGTTGGGTTCGACACTCTTACTTATCGAAAGGACTACGATAGATCCCCTATACTTGTGGGTCATCAAGACTCTTTTCTGGCGCCATTTCCGGGGCGTAAAGCGCCTTTGGTAGGTGGAATTTGGTAAGGAAAAATTTATATAGTGTGCTGAAATTTACTGCCACTTGTTACTATGGAAAGTAATCCTCTAAGGGGCTTGTTCGGGGTATCTTCACCCCGACCAGTAGAGCAAAGAGTTGCTCCTCAATCTACTGAACCTACTGAAAATGAAAATGTGTACTTTGAAATTCCTTCAGGTATGATAGAGAAACTGCTAGCTAATCCTTTTGCAGGAGACGGAACATTGCATCCCGATTTACACTTAATCTATGTGGATGAAGTTTGTGGATTATTTAAGCTTGCAGGTATGCCCGGTGATGTTATCAAGAAGAAGGTTTTCCCTTTATCTTTGAAGGGAGATGCATTGACATGGTATAGGCTATGTGATGATATTGGATCATGGGATTATAAGCGATTGAAATTGGAATTTCATCACAAGTTTTACCCTATGCATCTTGTTCATCATGATCGTAATTATATATATATATATAATTTTTGGCCTCGCGAAGGAGAAAGCATTGCTCAAGCTTGGGGGAGGCTTAAGTCAATGTTATATCATGCCCCAATCATGAGCTCTCAAGAGAAATGATTATTCAAAAATTTTATGCTCGGCTTTCTGACAACAATCGCTCCATGCTCGATACTTCTTGTACTGGTTCCTTTATGATGAAGACTATTGAATTCAAATGGAATTTATTGGAAAGAATTAAACGCAACTCTGAAGATTGGTATCTCGACAAAGGTAAGGAGTCAGGTATAACACCTAAGTTTGATTGTGTTAAATCTTTTATGGATACCGATGTTTTCCGTAAATTTAGCACTAAATATGGACTTGACTCTGAGATAGGAGCTTCTTTTTTTGAATCTTTTGCTGCCCACGTTGATCTCCCTAAGGAGAAGTGGTTTAAATATAATCCTCCCGTTGAAGTAAAAGTAGTTGCACCTATTAAAGTTGAAGAAAACACTATCACTTATAATGATCCTATTGTTCCTACTGCTTATGTTGAGAAACCACCTTTCCCTGTTAGGATAAAAGATCATGCTAAAGCTTCAACTATGGTTCATAAAAGTAATATTAGAACTTATACACCCCCTGAGCAAGTTAAAGTTGAACCTAATATTGCTATTGTTAAAAATCTCTTGGTTGATAATATTGACGGGCATGTTATTTACTTCTGTGATGAGACTGCTAGAATTGTTAAACCAGGTGCTAAAGGCCAACATAGACCTGTGGTAGGCATGCCTGTTATTTCTGTTAAAATAGGAGATCATTGTTATCATGGCTTATGTGATATGGGTGCTAGTGCTAGTGCAATACCTATCTCTTTATATCAAGAAATTATGCATGATATTGCACCTGCTGAGTTAGAAGATATTGATGTCACAATTAAACTTGCCAATAGAGATACTATTTCACCAATTGGAATTGTTAGAGATGTTGAAGTCTTGTGTGGGAAAACTAAATATCCTGCTGATTTTCTTTTTCTTGGTTCCCCACAAGATAGCTTCTGTCCCATTATATTTGGTAGACCCTTCTTGAACACTGTTAATGCTAAGATAGATTGCAAGAAGGATGTTGTTACTATTGGTTTGGGTGATATGTCTCATGATTTTAATTTTTCTAAATTTCGTAGACAACTCCGTGAAGAGGAATTGCCTAGTAAAGATGAAATTATTGGTCTTGCTTCTATTGCTGTGCCTCCTAGTGATCCCTTAGAACAATATTTGCTAGACCATGAAAATGATATGTTTATGAATGAAAGAAGGGAAATTGATGAAGTATTCTTTAAACAGGGACCTATTCTGAAACACAACTTGCTTGTTTAAATCTTAGGGGATCCTCCTCCACCCAAGGGTGATCCCGTGTTTGAGCTTAAACTTTGCCAGATAATCTTAAATATGCTTATCTTGATGAAAAGAAGATATATCCTGTTATTATTAGTGCTAACCTTTTAGAGAAGGAGGAAGAAAAATTATTGAAAACTCTGAAGAAGCACCGTGCTGCTATTGGATATACTCTTGATGATCTTAAGGGCATTAGTCCCACTCTATGCCAACACAAAATAAATTTGGAGAAAGATGCCAAACCAGTTATTGATCATCAACGACGGCTGAATCCTAAAATGAAAGAAGTGGTAAGAAAGGAAATATTAAAGCTCCTTGAGGCAGGTATAATTTATCCCGTTGCTGATAGTCAGTGGGTAAGTCCTGTCCATTGTGTTCCTAAGAAAGGAGGTATTGCTGACGTTCCTAATGATAAAGATGAATTGATTCCGCAAAGAATTATTACAGGTTATAGGATGGTAATTGATTTCCGTAAATTAAATAAATTTACTAAAAAAGATCATTACCCATTTCCTTTGATTGATCAAATGCTAGAAAGATTATCCAAACACACACATTTTTGCTTTCTTGATGGTTATTCTGGTTTCTCTCAAATACCTATGTCAGCTGATGATCAAGCTAAGACCACTTTTACTTGCCCTTTCGGTACTTTTGCTTATAGACGTATGCCTTTTGGTTTATGCAATGCACCTCCTACCTTTCAAAGATGCATGATGGCTATATTCTCTGATTTTTGTGAAAAGATTTGTGAGGTTTTCATGGACGATTTCTCCGTTTATGGATCCTCTTTTGATGATTGCTTGAGCAACCTTGACCGAGTTTTGCAGAGATGTGAAGACACTAACCTTTGCTTGAATTGGGAGAAGTGCCACTTTATGGTTAATGAAGGCATTGTCTTGGGGCATAAAATTTCTGAAAGAGGCATTGAAGTTGATAAAGCTAAAGTTGATGCTATTAAAAAGATGCCATGTCCCAAGGACATCAAAGGTATAAGAAGTTTCCTTGGTCATGCCGGTTTTTTATAGGAGGTTCATTAAGGACTTCTCAAAAATTTCTCGGCCTCTGACTAATCTATTACAAAAACATAAACCTTTTGTCTTTGATGATGATTGTGTAGAAGCATTTGAAGTACTTAAGAAAGCATTAATTTCTGCACCTATTGTTCAGCCGCCTGATTGGAATTTACCCTTTGAAATTATGTGCGATGCTAGTGATTATGCTATAGGTGCTGTTCTAGGACAAACAGTTGATAAAAAATTAAATGTTATTCAATATGCTAGTAAAACTCTAGACAGTGCTCAGAGAAATTATGCTACTACTGAAAAAGAATTCTTAGCAGTTGTATTTGCTTGTGATAAGCTCAGACCTTATATTGTTGATTCTAAAGTAACTATTCACACTGATCATGCTGCTATTAAAATCTTATGGAAAAGAAGGATGCTAAACCTAGACTTATTAGATGGGTTCTCTTGGTACAAGAATTTGATTTGCACATTATTGATAGAAAGGGAGCTGAGAACCCCATTGCAGATAACTTGTCTAGGTTAGAGAATGTTCTTGATGACCCACTACCTATTGATGATAGCTTTCCTGATGAACAATTAAAGGTCATAAATGCTTCTCGAACTGCTCCATGGTATGCTGATTATGCTAATTACATTGTTGCTAAATTTATACCACCTAGTTTCACATACCAGCAAAAGAAAAAGTTTTTTCTATGATTTAAGACATTACTTCTGGGATGACCCACATCTTTATAAAGAAGGAGTAGATGGTGTTATTAGACGTTGTGTACCTGAGCATGAACAAGAACAGATCCTACGCAAGTGTCACTCGAAAGTCTATGGAGGACATCACGCTGGAGATAGAACTGCACATAAGGTATTGCAATCCGGTTTTTATTGGCCTACTCTCTTCAAGGATGCTCGTAAGTTTGTCTTATCTTGTGATGAATGTCAAAGAATTGGTAACATTAGTAGACGACAAGAAATGCCTATGAATTATTCACTTGTCATTGAACCATTTGATGTTTGGGGCTTTGATTATATGGGACCGTTTCCTGCCTCTAATGGGTATACACATATTTTAGTTGTTGTTGATTATGTTACTAAGTGGGTAGAAGCTATTCCAACTAGTAGTGCTGATCATAACACCTCTATTAAGATGCTTAAAGAAGTTATTTTTCCGAGGTTTGGAGTCCCTAGATATTTAATGACTAATGGTGGTTCACATTTTATTCATGGTGCTTTTCGTAAGATGCTTTCTAAGTACGATGTTAATCATAGAATTGCATCCCCTTATCAGCCACAGTCTAGTGGTCAAGTAGAATTGAGTAACAGAGCGCTCAAATTAATTTTGCAAAAGACTGTTAATAGATCTAGAAAGAATTGGTCCAAGAAACTTGATGATGCATTATGGGCATATAGGACTGCATTTAAAAATCCTATGGGTATGTCTCCGTATAAAATGGTTTATGGAAAAGCATGTCACTTACCTCTCGAACTAGAACATAAGGCATATTGGGCTATTAAAGAGCTCAATTATGATTTCAAACTTGCCGGTGAGAAGAGGTTATTTGACATAAGCTCACTTGATGAATGGAGAACCCAAGCCTATGAGAATGCCAAACTGTTTAAAGAAAAAGTTAAAAGATGGCATGACAAAAGGATACAAAAGCGTGAGTTTAATGTGGGTGATTATGTATTATTATAAACTCTCGTTTAAGATTTTTTGCAGGAAAACTTCTCTCTAAACGGGAAGGTCCTTACATTATCGAGGAGGTCTATCGTTTTGGTGCCATAAAAATCAACAACTTCGAAGGAACAAATCCGAAGGTGGTGAACGGTCAAAGAATCAAACATTATATCTGAGGTAATCCCATAAATGTCGAAACTAATATTATTGAAACCGTAACACCGGAAGAATACATAAGGGACACTTTCCAAAACGTTTCAGACTCCGGAAAGGAATAGGTACGTGATACGGTAAGTAAACCGACTCCAAAACAGTTCTAATGGCAATTTTTCTCTGTTTTGGAATATTTAGAAAAATAGAAAAATAAGAAGCAGTCCGGGAAGGACACGAGGCCTCCACGAGGGTGGAGGGCTACCCCCTGGGCGCGCCCCCTTCCTCGTGGGCACCTCGTGCGCTCTCCGGACTCCGTTTTCTTGCACGATACGTATTTTGGTCGGTAAAAATTCATTATATAATCTCCCGAAGGTTTTGACCACCGTATCACGCAATTATCCTCTGTCTTTGTTTTGTGCTATCCCTATCGCAGATTAGAGCAAGATGTCATCTCAGGATTCCCGCGGAGAGAGCTATGTCTCCCACCTCATTGCTGACCCAAAGACCTATGGGGATCTATCTCCTTGTGGTCGAACTACGGATGAGGAGGAGGATGCTCATTTGATGAGGATCAACGATTCAAGTTCGGAGGAGGAGGATGTCCCTCTACCTCAACCTGGGGATATGCACGTGAAGTTCAAGAAATCTAGTCTCCCTAAGAGAGCTAAACTATCTAACAATTGATCTATCCCATCTCGTTTTCGGCAGAAAAGCAAAGGAGATTTATGTGACAAGATCTTGAAGCTGGAGTCGGAGGTCGGTGATTTAAAAGATGAAATTGCTCTTCTCAATTATAATATGAAGAAGCTGAAGGCACAATTATCCCCATCACCACCTCCGAAGAAGGAAACATAATCATATGGGTATGGGCACTCCCCTTGGCAACTGCCAAGCTTGGGGGAGGTGCCCCGGTATCGTATCACCATCACACTCTTACCTTTACCATTTTTCTTAGTTCGATCCTTTTGGTAATGCCTTGATTTAGTAGAATAAAGTTTTAGTATGATCTAGTTTTGAGTTTTGCTTTATGATCCCTCTATGTAATCGAGTCCGTAAGCTATATATAATAAAGATTAGTGTTGAGTCAAGGGCTTGATTATCTTGCTATGATCTTGAGGGAGTAAAAGAAAAAGAAAGAATAAAAAAAAAAAAAAGAGATCATATTGATCTTATGAAGAGTAATGACTTCACATAGAAAGAGTATGATGATTAAAAGTTGTTGAGAGTTGACAAACATAGTTTTGGTCATCGTTACAATTAATAGGAAGTGATAAAGAAGGAGAGGTTTCACATATAAATATACTATCTTGGACATCTTTTATGATTGTGAGCACTCATTAAAGTATGAAATGCTAAAGAGTTGATGTTGGACAAGGAAGACAACGTAATGGGTTATGTTTTCTTATATATGAAATAAAGTATATTGTCATGGATCATCCAACATGTTGAGTTTGCCTTTCTCCCTCATGCTAGCCAAATTCTTTGCACCAAGTAGAGATACTACTTGTGCTTCCAAATACCCTTAAACCCAGTTTTGCCATAAGAGTCCACCATATCTACCTACGGATTGAGTAAGATCCTTCAAGTAAGTTGTCATCGGTGCAAGCAATAAAAATTGCTCTCTAAATATGTATGACTTATTAGTGTGGGAGAAAATAAGCTTTATACGATCTTGTGATATGGAAGAAATAAAAGCGACGGACTGCATAATAAAGGTCCACACCACAAGTGGCAATGTAAAGTGATGTTCTTTTGCATTAAGATTTCATGCATCCAACCATGAAAGCGCATGACAACCTCTGCTTCCCTCTGCGAAGGGCCTATCTTTTACTTTTACCTCTTACCCTTATGCAAGAGTCATGGTGATCTTCACCTTTACTTTTTACATTCTATCCTTTGGTAAGCACAGTATGTTGGAAAGATCCTGATATATATATCTAATTGGATGTAAGTTAGCATGAACTATTATTGTTGACATTACCCTTGAGGTAAAAGGTTGGGAGGCGAAACTATAAGCCCCTATCTTTCTCTGTGTCCGATTAAAACTCCGTAACCACAAGTATTGCGTGAGTGTTAGCAATTGTGAAAGACTAAATGATAGTTGAGTATGTGGACTTGCTGCAAAGCTCTTACATAGACTCTTTCTAATGTTATGATAAATTGCAATTGCCTCAATGACCGAGATTATAGTTTGTTAGTTCTCAATGAAGTTTCTGATTCATACTTGACATTGTAAATAGATTATTACTTGAGCATAAGAAATCATATGACAATATCTATATATGTTATAAGAATGATCATGATGCCCTCATGTCCGTATTTTATTTTATCGACACCTCTATCTCTAAACATGTGGACATATTTTTTGTTTTCGGCTTCCGCTTGAGGACAAGCGAGGTCTAAGCTTGGGGGAGTTGATACGTCCATTTTGCATCATGCTTTTATATCGATATTTATTGCATTATGGGTTGTTATTACACATTATGTCACAATACTTTTGCCTATTCTCTCTTATTTTACAAGGTTTACATGAAGAGGGAGAATGCCGGCAGCTGGAATTCTGCGCTGGAAAAGGAGCAAATATTAGAGACCTATTCTGCATAGCTCCACAATTCTTGAAACTCCACGGAAGTTATTTTTGGAAATAATAAAAAATACTGAGCGAAGAAAATACCAGAGGGGACCCACACCCTGGGCACGAGGGTGGGGGGCGCGCCCTACCCCCTGGGCGCGCCCCTGCCTCGTGGGCCCCCTGGTGGCCCTCCGGTGCCCATCTTCTGCTATATGAAGTCTTTCGTCCTAGAAAAATCATAAGCAAGCTTTCGGGGCGAGACTCCGCCGCCACGAGGCGGAACCTTGGCGGAACCAATCTAGGGCTCTGGCGGAGCTGTTCTGCCGGGGACACTTCCCTCCGGGAGGGGGAAATCATCGCCATCGTCATCACCAACAATCCTCTCATCGGGAGGGGGCCAATCTCCATCAACATCTTCACCAGCACCATCTCCTCTCAAACCCTAGTTCATCTCTTGTATCCAATTCTTGTCTCTAAGTCTGAGATTGGTACCTGTAGGTTGCTAGTAGTGTTGATTACTCCTTGTAGTTGATGCTAGTTGGTTTATTTGGTGGAAGATCATATGTTCAGATCCTATATGCATATTAATACTCCTCTGATTATGAACATGAATATGCTTTGTGAGTAGTTACGTTTGTTCCTGAGGACATGGGAGAAGTCTTGCTATTAGTAGTCATGTGAATTTGGTATTCGTTCGATATTTTGATGAGATGTATGTTGTCTCTCCTCTAGTGGTGTCATGTGAACGTCGACTACATGACACTTCACCATTATTTGGGCCTAGAGGAAGGCATTGGGAAGTAATAAGTAGATGATGGGTTGCTAGAGTGACAGAAGCTTAAACCCTAGTTTATGCGTTGCTTCGTAAGGGGCTGATTTGGATCCATATGTTTCATGCTATGGTTAGGTTTACCTTAATACTTCTTTTGTAGTTGCGGATGCTTGCAATAGGAGTTAATCATAAGCGGGATGCTTGTCCAAGTAAGGACAGCACCCAAGCACCGGTCCACCCACATATCAAATTATCATCGTACCGAACGCGAATCATATGAACGTGATGAAAACTAGCTTGACGATAATTCCCATGTGTCCTCGGGAGCGCTTTTCTCTATATAAGATTTTTTCCAAGCTTGTCCTTTGCTACAAAAAGGATTGGCACCTTGCTGCACTTTATTTACTTTTGTTACTTGTTACCCGTTACAAATTATCTTATCACAAAACTATCTGTTACCTATAATTTCAGTGCTTGCAGAGAATACCTTGCTGAAAACCGCTTATCATTTCCTTCTGCTCCTCGTTGGGTTCGACACTCTTACTTATCGAAAGGACTACGATAGATCCCCTATACTTGTGGGTCATCAGCGGCCACTGCACCTGTCGCAAGGCGGGGGTGAAAGCCCGGAGGCCCACAGCGCCTCCGCGCGCACTCATCATTCCGGCCGGAGGAGCGGTGCTCGCCATGCGGGCCGAACAGAGAGGCGAGGCGGACGGAGAAACAGAGCGTACGGAGAAATGAAGCTTCGACGCACCCCTACCTGGCGCGCCAAATGTCCGATTCAGGGTTCCGCAGACCCTTGAGAGGTTCGAACTCTGGGGTGCGTGCGAAGAACTCGTCCTCCCCAGTCTGCGTGCTCACCAATTCCACAGCCTAGCTAGACAAACCCAACGGACAAGAGACACAGCCATTAATCCTAATTCGGGCCACCTTCTGGTGTAATACCCTACTCTAGCTTTGTGGTGGAATGCCTCAAGGGGCTGAGTGTGAACTAGTACAATGGATGAACTGCCTCAGGAGGCGAGGTGTTCTTGAGCTCGATGAGCTGGTGAGCTGGTGAGGGTGGAATGGATCTAATCCCCTTTATGGTGGTGGCTAAGTCCTATTTATAGTGGCCTTGGTCCTCTTCCCAAATGTAGGCGGGAAGGGATCCCACAACGGCCAAATTCAAAGGGAGACAACTAGTACAAGTTATCCTGACAAAAGTAGTCTTTGCCTGCAAAAGCCTCTGGTGGTGACACCGCGGTGGGCTCCGCGATGACCTCCGTCCTGCCGTCCTTGTGGTCTTGGTCTTGTTGCACCGATATGGAAACCTTTGCTTGATTCCTCGGGAACCCGCGCCTGCGCTTGCCTCCTTAGCACCAAACAGGAAACTGGTACACTGCGCCCGCTAGCGCCCGCCTGGCCTTGGTCGTCATGGCTCACGTCATATGAACCTCGCGAGGTGTACCTTGCATAGATATCTCCGCTCCTCAGGAGCCAGCCTGGTGAGGCCGCCCCCCAGGGAGGTCTTGGCGTTGTCCGCCTCGCGAGGCTTGGCCCCTCGCGAGGGTCTTGAGCTTTTGTTGCTGAAGCTGGACCGTACCGGGCCATCTACGAAGCCACGCCGTGGGCCGCAGGCAGGCAAGTCTGGGTACCCCCGTTCCCAGGAAGCCGACACAACCCAAATTAGATCGAGGCATGAAATAGTTGCCCCAGCTAGTGTTTAATAGTAGTTTGGATTGTGTCTAATTATCCGAACCTTGCCTATTATCGAGCCCTCTGGGGCTAGTACTCTGTTTGAATCCATCTATGGGAACTTCTGCTACTTTTGTGTGCCCGTGAATCATGTGAGAACCATCGTAATTGTTGCCGAAACAGATGCGTCCTCACTAGTGTTTTCATTAATATGGCATGGTAAGACATAAGTTGTCATGGATTATCATACGAGCAGTGTGTGTTTGATGAAATAGAGTACTCATTCGATAATTGTGCGCCGACGTATAAATAAGTACTTGTAAACACTGTTGGTGCTACCCCACTTGTAAGCAGTTGTGCAAAACACGGCACATTGGCTTAGCTTGCTTCAACACTAGGCTATCGACCAACTAACAATCAATAATATATTGTCTAACATATAAGCAACTATATATCTTGTTACAGTGGTTCATGCAGTTAACTGAGGCCACAATGTAAATTCCAAACGTTCACACGCTAGTCTAGGGTTCATGTGGAACACTCACATTAAACCCGGCTTCATAAAAAACTTGAAAACAATAAGTTAAGCAATTTTATACATCTCAATGATTCATATAACATAACAAACATATACTAGTTCACAGCAAAAGGCAAAGTTGTGAGAAGGTTTACAAATTAGGAAAAATCAAGCAAGGCTTCTCTGAGCAAAGGGCCTCCCGGCAGGCTTAAATTTCCTGGAGTTCACTCTAGTTTTTTTCTTGTTGCCACCATCCAGGGTTAGGTTCTCTCATTCCAGAATAACCAACTATAATTGTGTTCTCATCTGGAATGCTGAACTGAACCATGTAGTGTACTGACCAGCTGAAATTATTGTGCATTCCACTAAATTTAAGCACCGCTATTTGCAGAAATAAGCAGACCACAATGCCTCTTGTCCGCGCACCTGTCCCAAAAACCTCTGTGCAGTCATGCTAGCTAGTCCTCGGTCCATGGATGAACTGATATAAAGTGCATTCTGGACTAGGATGCAGTTGTTTTCGCTCGTCCCTACACTGCAATCAGGAAGTAAAACGTACGAATCAGCTTCTTTTAGATTGCGTTGGTCATTCTACCTAGTTACTACCAATGTAGGAATACCTGGAACACTAGTGGTTAGAGGACGACAGCTAGGAATAGCCATCTCATTTTGTGCAGTTGTACTAAAACTGAGGTGTGTACTTTTAATTGCGCATATAGAAACGATATGGAGACAGACATCCCTGTTTGCGCAAATACAACATACGGTTATTTAAACAGTGATAGATATTTGCAGTAGCGTATGATCAATGCAGTAATTGGCACTACATTGATAGTATGAAAGTGCCCTTAAGTAAGTAGCATCACATCACATCAACACTGCCACTAGATTAAATGGAGAACAATAGCATTAGTATTATTGTTATGAGAGTAGCACATGGTCAGTAAATGTGCAATCAAATTTGTGCAGTTCCACTAGGATGAAGCAATGTTAGCGGTGTGAGATTTAAGTGTAACTGCAAAAACACAATTCATGGGAAATAAAGAAAGTCGGAACCGCCTCATAAAATGGTGGTGGCATTGCTTCAATTTATCGACGGCACTAGACCATTACTTATAGTGACATTAGGTGGCATTGCTTAATGCTTCATGTGATTTTACATTAACGGTAGCGATATGGGCATAGGGAGAGCAGGGGCATAAAGTGGTGAGGCAGATGTTATTGCCGAGAGCGGCATACACTCAGGCATCATGTCTGCATTTGTCCCATTTTTTATATCCTCGGTGACATTTTCCTATGTGAGCACAGGAAACCTAGACCTGCTCATTCTCATTTGCGTTGTCCCCCAACACCCCTCACTTTCTTTCCTTTTTAGACCAAGAGACAGGCCCACTTCCCCCACCCTTGGCCATCCACCATGCTTTCTTCGCCTTTTCAACCAAGAGACCGGTTGGGTAGCCAGTATCTACTACTTTCCCCCGTTTTCTCTTAGAACCAAGTCCTAGATTAATGCTACAGCTTTCCCACTTTCTTCCCTATTTGAACCAACTCTTAGATTCGACTGTAAGAACTAGCTTTACCTCTAATAATAGTAAAATTCTAGGTGTCTTTGGAACAGCCGGCGGAAGTAGAAAAAGATCCACACACAGCAACATGGGGAGCTGGGCCAGTAGAGCAAGGCAGTTTTCGAAGGAATATATACCTGAGGGTCGTCGGCATGTGGCAAAGACGCCGTCGGGAGGCCTCATATTGGCCAGAATACCGCAGGGAGGAAGATGGGGTCGAAGGCCCTCCCGAGCCGGCGCTCTCTCGGCGAGAACGTCATGGCCGTTGATCGGGATGCGCGGGCAGCCGTTGGTCTCCTCCCTTGCCACCGACGACAGCGTGAACGATGCACCTACACCCCTGCCCCGCTCGAGGTGGTCCGGCCGGATTTGTGACCAGCCGTGAGCAGAGAGAGTGTGGCCACCTATGTCTTGCTTAGATCTGGAGAGCATGAGAGAGTGAAAGAGAGGAATCCTAGTAAAGCAAGCACTAAGGCTCCTGCTTATATATGTAGTGGAGTGATTTTGTTGTACCAGCTTCAAAAAAATGTGCTCCTATGTGTACCCGCGAGTGGGTGTGAGAGAACTAGTGCGTGCGTGCACTGCTTCTCTTTGTGAGAGTACAATATACTATGCCCAAAGAACGTTTGCCACAAGAGTAATGGTATAAGTGTGTGACTGTGAGCGTAAAATAAAAGGTGCGCTGCGTCTTTTGTTTTTTAGAAGTTCTGAGGGTAGGGTGTGAAGAGCACATATGTGTGTGACGTCTACCTGCAGATAGACAGTGGGTGCGAGAGGACTCGGGAGAGTCGTGACTCGTGAGGACGCGTGTGTGCATGAGAGAGAGGGGGCACGTATCAATGCAATCCATGTGTCCGTAAATCATTATCCGACAAATGGTCGCCACAAGCCGTTTCCTAACAAACACCGTAAGAACCGTTAGATCGGCATCCGACAGTGTCAGTTTTGCCATGTCATTTAACAGAACAGCCACTCCTCCTACACACAAATCTTCCACGTGAGTGTTAGCAACCATCGTATGCTCCTCCCTCCATTCCAAAATGCAGTGCATATAGCTTTATTGAAAATTTGAACCTCGCAAACTTTTACCAAGTTTTCGTGTACCAAAATGCACATATAGAATACCCAGTATATATCATTTCATTCATCTTCGAGAGGTAACTATAAAGATGGGGGAGGAGTCTACAAAGAAAGACCGTCGTATCACCTGCAGCAATTTCAACCATCCTTTGGTGTGGAGGAATATCATAGGAACTCTATATGATATGATTTTTATAGGATCTTTTCCTTTAGAGCCAATTGGTTCATAGGAATAGATTCATATACTCCACATTTCAAAGGAAATAAACATGATATCATTTTATAGCTTTAGAGCCACTTGGTTCATATGAATGGATTCCTATACTCCCATAATTTCAAAGGAAAATAAACATTAGTGTATATTCAATAGAAAAGTTCCTATGATGTGAACCAAATGACATCTCTTTTCTAATCTCTCCTCATAGGAATTGAGATACATGTCATCTGTAGATTCAATAGAAAAGTTCCTATGATGTGAACCAAATGACATCTCTTTTCCAATCCCTACTCATAGCAATTGAGATACATGTCATCTCTTTCCCTACAACTTCCATGTATACATCTTCTATTCCTAAATAGCTAGTACAACCCACTAGTAGCTTTTTTCCTAGACATGCAACTATGGCACAAGAACACGTCATGCATGCAAGTCATAAATCACATTGTTTTTGTACTCTATGCATGCAAGCACCACGTCATCAATTCGCGCATGTTACTCATAAGTTATTTCTTGCATTAAATTTTGTATTGACAATGTATGTGTTGGTCACGTGCACACATATGTAGTTCACATTCACATTTTTGTTAGAAATGTCATTCTTTTAACTGCAATTCATTTTTCTCTCTTTGTACTCCATCCGTCTAGGTGTGTAAGTCATCTTCCGAAAAACAAATAATCCCAAAACACTTAGGCACGAAACATTAACTCCCTCCTCGTTTCTTGTTTCGTGACATATCAACCAATAAGAGATGTGGGTCGTGCATGCTTTCAATGGCTTGAGACTTTCAAACATGACATGTAGTGGTTAATTCATTGCATGGAATGCTATCAACTAGCCAAAAAACCTAAGATGACTTATACACCTAGACGGAGGGAGTATTACATTCTCATTTTAAGCATACATTCACTTCCCATTAGTTATAGATGTTTTTGGAGGAAGTTTTATGCATTATCTATACCCCTATATAGTGTGCAAATAACTTTGAAAGATGTTCGTTGGATGAAGCTAATCCGACAGTGCAGAGATGGAAAATGCAAGCACTATTGGCCATTGGATATCATCAACATTCCACCAGATTCTGCCACATGTAGAAACCTCAAAACACAGGTACTTCTCCTTTGTTCTAGAATCTTCTGTATCATAATTGCCCAAACTTTTTTTCTAAATGAATTGCCATTATTTGTTTTTTACTTTATGCTTTACAATGCACAATCCCATGAATCTTATCATTTTTATAAAACTAATTGATTTTGAATGAGATGAACTATAAGAACTAAACGAACATCTACATCATGCATATATGACTCAAAGCTTACATGCTATAGTGTGTATTTATTCATAATTTGGTTTCCAAATCTCATGCGTTCAATGCATGTGTACCTTAATAGTTTTGAGTAGAGTAGCAAATTTCACGCGGCTACGTGTATATCAAAATGCAGGGCCCATGCATCATTGCCTTTCACTCGAACCTACGTCCACAATTTTTTGTACGTATATCTCCACTAGTCCCCGAATCCAAAATGTTGCCTCGTTCCCGTAAAACCAAGCGGCCCACACATATTAAGGCATCGACTTGAACTCAATCCCTCTCCCATTTACTACGACTTGGCCCCGCATGCTGTAGTACTCCTACAAACCCTACCGCCGCACGCATCATCGGTTTTCTTCAAGAGGACGAGGGAGAAGCGGATTTGTAGTGGAGGCGCTTTCAAAAAAAGGATTTTTAGTGGAGGCCCCTACCCTAGGGTGCCCTAGGTAGCTGCCGCACGCATCATTGGTTTTCTCTTTTCTTTATGCTCTTGCTCCCTAGAGTGAAATGATGGTTGCTTCGTCCGTCCAGCTTAATGCAGGAAAGGTGGGGCTTTGTGATTTGACCTCTCATCACTCATTTACTACTACTGCGGCGCTACGACCAGGGTGCCTCCAAGTCTAACCGCTGCTCTGAACTGTAATTTGGTGCATCGCATGTGGAACAAGACGGTGGATGAGGCACATGTCGGCCAAAGGGGTCCTGTTAAGTGTGTCGCCATTTCTCGTGCGGACTGATCCTGCTTGAGTTGCTACGCCAACACGACAGGAGCAGCCTACCACTTGGTTTTGCTCCTTGGTGAATCCCGACTATATTGATCTAAAAAGATACTGTACTACCCCCTTCGTCTCGGTTTATAGGGCGTGCACGTAGTTCTAGGTCATCCATTTGACTAACTAAATATGAGTTACTATGTCACAAAAAGTATATCATTGGATTCTTAAGCGGATGTAGTTTCTAAACACATATTATTCATCACATATATAGCCAGTTAAATTCTCAACCTAGAACGACGTGCATGCCCAGTAAACCGATCCGGTGGAAATAGTAAAAATGAGGCGATTTTACCGAGCGATGGGCGGGGGACCATGGCCTGTCATGCGGTCCCACGTGTCATGATGTACCAAGGCGATGCGCGTCCCTCTTGAGGAAGAAGCAATACTACATGGTTTTCTTGAAGGAGATGATGGCGAAGAGAAGTGCGAAATAATGGTTGTTTCGTCCATCTGGGAAGGTGCGGCATTGTGATTTGACGTCTCATTGCTCATTACTACTACTGGGGCGGTACGACTGGGGTGCGTCCCCCTGCTGTTCTGCACTGTTATTTGGTGCATGACACATCGACCCGGTTGCTATATCTCCCACATGTCGGCGAGAGGAGTACATAATTCATGAAAGCGAGCGTCGACGGAGGAGTACAAGATACGGCTTGGTTTTTGCTGCTTCGCGCGATCCATCGATACAAACCTGGACTAAAAAAGGCGAGGGCGGGTCATTTCCCGCGTGGCAGGCAGGGGAGTTTGGCATAGTCTGTTCGAGGCAATGAGGCAGGAAGGGAAACAAGCAAATAAAGGTTGAGCAACTTAGTTTTCGGAAAATCTGATTTTACGGAGTATGTACCCACTACGGAGGTAGTACTACTTACTACTCCCTCCTTTCCGATTTATGGGGCTCATCTAAAAAAACCGTTTTTCTGTTTTATAAGTCTCAGTTCTACTAGTAGTTGTAGTACCATCACATGTTTGGATTTCGAGGTGCGTTAAATCGCCCGATGCAAACAGTGTCAAGAGAAAACTCACCAATGCATGTAGAAGTTCATGGAAATTTAGTGGTCATGCATGCATTCGTTCTAATTAATGCCTCGATAAACATAACTTCTTGAGAAAAAACGAGCGTACTAATTACTTGTGCAAACTAAGAAATTAATTCCACCACTCACCGTCTACCTTGGTTGGAGAGATTTTGAAATTGAGCCACAAACCGGAAAGGAGGGAGTAGTAACATAGCCTATGGTAGCTTGCTGCACCACAGACTCCAAGGAAATTGCTGTAGTAGTACTACTCCTATGTACCACTGTACTACTCCTACTACTAAAAGACATATATTTCAAGCAATATGATAATCTCTCTAACCAAGGTAGGGACGAGGAGTAAACGGAGGGAGTACTAGTAAGCAAGCTTCACCTCGTCCTGCGAGCCACAACGCCCGTGGGCGGGGGAGACAGCGTACTAAGCAAGCTTCTCCTCGTTCTGCGAGTTGACGAGACACATAAAAAGTACTCTAGTGTATAGAGCCTTGCCTCTAAGGTAGGCCCCACATGGTTTGCCTCTTTTTTAACATAACGCGTCAAGTCGCAATTTGTTTGTTCACCCGTGGTAGACGATCCTCCATCAAGTGGACAACCAGTACACATGTCAAATTACCAAGTGGGTTGCCTTTTCGTACAGAAATGAGCTCCACCGTGTACCCGCGCGGGTGTGGTTGGGAAAGAGATGGGAGTACGTGAGCCGTGCGTGCACCTCTTCTCTTCGTGCACGTACCCCACCTACGTGGGTGTGTGTGAGAGAGATAAAACCTAGACATAATGCGCCGTCCATCCCCATGCCTCTACCCAGTCCGAGCACCAGTCACCACCACGCCCCACTCCTCCTCACGTTATCTCTCATCTTTCTCGAGATATCATTTTTTTCGATGAAATTCTCGAGATACCATTTTTCCGATAAAATTCTTGAGATATCATTAGTTTTTAGACATGGGATTACCCATGCATGGGTCAATCACAATAGGTGTTTTGTAAACAAAATGCATCTTGATGTTCCGTGCAATGCACGGGCATCTTGCTAGTCCATGAAAACAACACGTGGCAAAATTTCACGGCTAACAAGGGATTTCAATGTGCTGGGAGGGGCTGTTTGGATCTTGCCCGGGGTGGCCAAAATATTTGCGATCCTTTTGTCCATGGCTCGGGTGCTCATGCATCCTCCAGCGCGCACGTTGGAGATGAGCTCGCACGAGCTGTGCTTTTTTTGTCCCACCACGCCGCCCGAGTCGGCCGCAGACCGACCAGCGACCCGCAAATTATGCCATCCAATCGTAGCCGCACACATTCTGACAGTAACTCAACCAACTGGACGAAAGTCATGCAAACACGACGATATTTCATATAAACAATGACGGAATTCATATAAAATACCGGATTTTCATAGAAACAAGACGGATTTCATTACATTCAAATCAACTAAGCGGTTCTAGTTCTGGACAACACAGGTATATAATACCTGGCCTAAATGGTCGCTCGCCGATCCATTTGTGTTCCTCATGTCCAGCAGCACGATCACCGGACTGCCGGGAGCCCCGGAGGTATATGCTTCAGCGCAAAGGATGGCTCGCTTCGCCACTGCCCAACTGATATCGTTGGCTGATGCCCAAGATGAAGGTGGAAGGGGGCTTCTCTGCTTCCGTGGAGCCCATGCGGGGTCGATGAAGGTCCTTGCAACAAAAGGATCTGACAAGACACCTGCCGTGTACGCCGGTGTCGCCTCCGCGGTGGCCTTCATGGGACCCAAGCGGCGGCGGCCTCCCGTGTTCTACTACTCCTCGATGATGGCGGCGGACACGGAGGCGCTGGCCAGCGACTCGTTGCTCTCCGCGCACCCGGCTTCAGTCTCTGCTCACATGGCGCGGCCGCCGGCATGGGAGTCTCGGCCACAGAAACGGGAGACGCGGTCGCAGACATGGGAGGCGCGGTACGAGGGGGCGGCGTGGACGGCAGCTACGACGCCCGTGCGCCGCTCCTCGTCGAGCTGGCCTCAAGCGGCAAGTTGCTGAACCACGCGCCGGCTTGGGGCGGCAACTGGCTCTGTCGTGTGAGGGGAGGGAGGTGGATCAGCGAGCTGCATAGCTCGTATCCGGCGGGCTCGGCGTGCCACCCAGCCGGCTTGGATGCGGGATAACTACTCTTCGTAAGCCATTGTAAGAGTGGAAAAAATGGTGAAGGAGGAGATAGGGGAGCGGCGGAGGTGTGCGATTCTTGGCCGGCGTCTGGCCTCGTTTAAATAGGAGATTAAATAGATGGCAGACGGGAGGAGCTCAGCCGGCGTTGCATTTCATGCCGGCCCGGTCATGAACGGACGTGTGTCCAGAGTGGGTTTCTCGGCTTCCACACGGCTTTCATGGAGGCGTTTGAATGCAGCAAGGGAGGCGTGTTCAGCCGGGCGTGCAGTGAGTGGTGCCCTCGACTCTGACGTACGACACCACGCTGTTCTTCCACTGACGTGTGGGCTCTTTGGGTACATGGCATGCATGTCAGTGACCCAACGCAGGCAGCGCACGGCAAAGGGACTTTTGGTGGGCCATGGCGGTCAGAAGCGGGCATTCCATAAACCGATGATTGTTCATTGAGTGTGACACCATCTATTTCATGTGGATAAGCCTACTATATAATGTAAGAGAATTTTAAAATTTTCATATATACGTTGATAGCCCGTTCGATACGTTGTGATTCATAAAGACCGCTGCAAACATCAATGTTCTACTTATCACATATAAGATTGATTAATACCCGTAACAATCCATGTCCTTAACAAAGCCACGCCGCCCCGCCCGCCCCGAAACCACGACCCACCGCCGATCCACCGCCGCCCCAGCCATCCCTCTAGGCCCCCCCGCGCCAAGCTTTTTCTCCAGCGATCCCCACACCACCACCCAATCACCGCGCCCCCCACCGCCGACGATGCCAACCAGAGGTCTCACGACTTCGAATCCCCACCGACCACTAATTTATTACCATTTCTTTCCTTCATATACGCACTGACGGGTGGGCCCTATGGTAATGTGCGCTGCTGAATGTGGACCGTTTGACTGGTCAATTGATCGTGTCATCAACAAATTAGGGAGTTGTATGGTGAGCCAGTGACTGTATGATCACCCTAAAATGTATTTTATTAACACAGTACAGACCCAAACTACCATTTCTTTCTTTCATATACATGCTGACAGGTGGGCCCCACGGTTACGCGCCCCGATGTGCAACACTAGTTGCGCCACGTAGAACGTTTGACTAGTTAATTGATTGTGTCATCAACAAAATACGTAGTTGTACATGTGAGCCATGACCGTATAATCACGACATGTATTTTTTAACACGATACAGACGCAAGAGCTCATATATACGCGCAAGCACTCACCGCTATAAGTGCACACACGCTGACCCTACCCCTATGAGCACCTTCGAGAGAGTGAGCCAGCATATGATCTTGAGATTTTACGAAGTCACCATAGGTGCCTCATAGTCGAGTGGAACGTCTCCTCCCACTGAACGCACATCGCCGGAAAATACTGAAATTAACACAGGATAAATGCAAGCACCAGGACTTTAACCCTGGCGGGCTCGGGAAACCACTGTCCTCCTAACCATCCAACCACAGGTTGGTTAGCACCACAAAATGTATGTGGTGACCATGATTAGCTTATTCTGAAGTTCAGTGACCATATCGTGCTTTCTCTTCAAATACAATGACCGTAAGTGTCGTCAACAAAATACGGAGCACGCATCAAATACAATGTCCGTCAGTGTCATCAACAAAATACACAGACGTATCGTGAGCTAGATACCGTATGATCACCACAAGAATGTATACGGTGTCCGTAATGAACATATTCTGAAGTCAAGTGACCGTATAGTGCTTTCACTTGAAATACAGTGACCATCACGCGTGAATGTGTCAGGAGCATGCATGCTTTTAGAGGGCCGAGAGATAGGTTGTGTGCGTATGTGAAAGTGGTGTAGAAAGAGTGGGTGTCCGGTGGAGACAAGGAGAGATATGCCCTTCGTTTCTCTTTCCCGTGACTAATATTTTAGGAGAAAATATAAACATTCACAATGCAGGACAAATATTTTTGGATGCGCCATGCAATTAACTTTCATGTATAACATTGTACTATTGTATATGCTTATTTTCTTAGTGGCCGGTTGCGTGTGTGGTGTGGTGGGCACATAATTTCTAGTTGGGGTGGGCGCATCATTTCTAGTTGTGGTGGGTCAACATGAGGACTGATGGGTGGTTCCATCATGTGCCACATAGGTTGGACCAAGACACATTATACGAAGACCCATGTGGAGGACTCGGCGTACAACACGAAGCTACCAGAGTCGTGGAGGACATTATCCCCACTGGTGATAAGCCGACTATATATGATTTGTAACCCTAGGCCCTGAGTATGTTATAGAAGCCTGGGGGCTAGTTCGTTGATAGTATACACACACACACAATGCCTGGTATTCATGTGTACTTTGTACACACCCCTATCACTAATATACAGTACCAGGAGTAGGCTTTTTCCTCAACTGCAAGGGTCCGGACTTGGGTAAAACTTTGCCTCATATTACCATCCAGCCTAACAGTCAGGGATATTCTACCGAATGATCTGATGGAATCAAATCTTCCAACTACTAAGAGAAAGGTGTGTCTGTGGAGGGGGGGCAATGTGTGCGAGAGAGGCCTAAAGATAATGTGCGTGCGGGAGACACATAGGCACATATATGTGCGTATAGAGGGCTAGTAGAGACCGTGTGTGTGTATATATGCATGTGAGAGAAATAGTGTTTTCCAACTGAGATTAGTGAAAAGAGTGGTACATAGTAGTTAGAAAGAGAGAGGGAGATATATAGAGAGAGTGTGTGCATGAGACACCCCGACACCCTGGGAGAGATTGTGAGCATGTGTGAAAGAGAAATGCCGATGTATATAAAGTGTGTGCACTTATGCGTTAGATAGAGAGATATATAGCGCGTGTGTGAGAACGGGTCGAGGCATAGTGCATCTACGTGTAAAAGGCAGTTCTACACATTAAATTAAAATATAAATGGCATTATTATTTTTGGATGAGATCATGAATTTTGCAATTTGCGTATGAACGAAAATCGGTCTATCAGACACCCATACTCTATTGAATTCTAGCATGTGCATCTGTTTATTTCATATTATCGATCCATAGAGTGAGAGCGGTTTGAAATACAGGCAATGCATTGCTTTTGCAATTCATATATAAACATTAATTAGTGCACTCCATGTTGTTAGTGTGAAGCACTTTATACATTTGTCACTTACATGGATACATTCCAATTGCTAGCTACGAAATAGAATACATGTTGAATTCAACATAAAGGGGGTTTCGAAGATTCGAATTCATAGAAAGTGCATTCATCTATTTGAATCGGAGATAATGGCATTTGTAAATCAGATCTAAAAGGGGGCATCAATCTTTGTTGTGCGTTTGAACATGCTATATATTCATACGCATGTCTAACTATTTTTTTGCAACCAAGGAGATTATTTCTGGAACCATGCATGAACTGAGGTAAGTTGCATATTTTTTAATAGATACTCATGTACAATGTATATTCAAATGTACCCCCTCCATTCCAAAATAATCATAGTTTTAGGATTTTCAAGAGTAAAGATTTGTGAAGTTTGACAAATCTGAAAGTTCAATTCAAGGGAACTGAAAACGTTAATGCTTCTGCTCCCAAATATTGAACGAAGCGCCAAATATGCCTCTGGTCACCCGAAACCACGCGAGACTAATGTTTGGTGGTAGGAAATTACTATCCTGACTCTGGACCATGTAGCCTATCGGCCCAATGTCCAAAGGTCTAAACCGGGGTAGGTTTGTAACTTCACCAAGATGCCAGTCTCAACCGCCTCCGAGAAGCATTCATACGCTGTGCGCGCCTAAACACCCATGCGCTCGGCCGAAATCTATCCCGCCCACCATTTGGACACCTGAGATTACTGTCCTACCCCCAACCCGCAATATGTCCGAATTTTAGATGGGGGCAAATTTTGTAACTTTCCCCAAATTTCAAACAAGCGTGTCCCAAACCGAAACATTGTTTCCCCTTAGTTTCCCTCCATCCGTTTCCCCATTCATACTCCGTGGGCGCCAAAACGCCATCTCCACCAGCCGTGAAACCCCAGCCTCCTCTGTCCTCCACCCCATCGCGCCCAATCCACCGCCACCCTCCTCCATCACGCTGGAGCCGGTACCCCGACGTAGTCGTCCAACGCAACCGCAACCGCAATGCCCTCAAGGACTTAGCAGCTGAAGCCGAGGCAGAGCTGCCTCCACGACGTTGACGCCGACGTACGCCGTACCAGAACCACTTCGACCATGCCGTCTTGCGCCTCACCGCTGCCGCTCCACTATCGCAATGGTCCACCGCACCGGAGCTGTTCCTGCTATGCCGTCGTTCGCCGCCTCGGATTTGGTTCCCCGCCGCCGACAGACGGCCACCGCACCACACTCAACAACTTGGCCATGGGTTCGTCCAAGGCTCCACCATCCTCCACAAATTCTCGTTTCCAACGAACCACAAGAAGATCATTGGAAAATAGAAGGAGGACACAACACTACTAGCAGAAAGAGGTACTCCTCTTCCCTTATTTGTGCAAATCTTACGTGTTTTCTCACACCGTATTCATCCCATGAAAGAAACTAGTTGAGCGCTTCTTACTGCATCTTCTTCGTGATAGTAAATGCACAAGGTTTCCTCCCATTTACTATTTCACCTTGGCTAGAGGTCAGTAGCCCGCCTGGATTTCAATGCAGGGTCAGTTGAATCGCAATTAAAGAAGCAGCACCCGTTTAGGCGCGCGGAGCACCTAGTCCGCCTGTTCACTGGGGAAGCGGCGCATCGGTGTCTATCATAGGGGTGTGGGGCGCAGGAGCTGCTTGCACCCGATCTGGAGGTCGGCGGGGCTTGAAGGGATGGCCGGGGGATGGTGCCAAGCACGGCGGTGTGGTGAGGTCGAGGGAAGGGCGGAGACAGGGGACTGTGCCGGTGGTCGCTGGCGTTTCGAGGAAGATCGTAACACTGACTGGCTGGAGGTAGATGAAGGCAATCTGCCCGTTCTTTGTACATCGGACGGTGCAGAAAAAATGGACTGACCTATTTGTTTTGAGTCGACTGTTATTTTCATAGGACCACACCTTGTGGTGTGCTGGAGGCGCATCTGCATTTCCCAGCCATTCATGTGCTCATATTTCAAAATCCTAGAATCTTGTAATTTCGTGTGCCATGCATGTTGTAGAGCTATCATATATCTCCCGTCATTTATTTCTCATCGACCTGCTATTTGCTACCTTTACACTATACTACTTGTGCACACACTTCACCCATACTCACACAATTGTTTTTTATGCATGGGTATTTCAGACTCTGATGCAGTGTTGATGAATACAAAAAAGAAAAGATAGAAGTCACTCCAGTGTAATTTGAAGATAAGCACTAAGCGTTTTAGCACTCTAAAGGGTGCATTGTCAGCAAATGGAGACAGTAAACATAGCTCTGCAATTGATGATCTCAATTGCCACACACAACCATCCCAGGTGCTTGCTTTAACTTCGTGCTGTCAAATGTGGTTGCATGTTGCATATGGTGTCTAGCTTGTATTGCTTCCAATTTGGTTAAATTGCATCTGCTTACTTTACACATTATACCTTTGATAATGACATGCTTTCCTGTTTTTGATACATACTACATATGTCTATTAACCATGTGTGTACATCAAACTAATGCTCTTTTGTATCCCTCATCAATCACTTATGATGACAGTCACCCCAGTGGGTTACTGTGAGATGCGCTACTCGTTTAAAGAGTGCAGTGTCATCCTCCCCACATTATTCTCAAGAAACAGCAAGCCTAAATGAAGATAGTCAAAGTAGCTCTCTAGTTGATGACTGCACACTAGTACAGCGAGCTCCTAAACAAACGATTTTTAATCCCTTTCCGCGACGGCATTTGGAACCGTCGCCAAGTGAGTGTGGGCGATAGGGGGGTCCTTCCCACACGACCCAGAAACCGTCGGGGATATGCCCTCCTGGCACACACGTTCGGCAAAATGAGGTCTTGTGCGACCTGCGAGCGCTCAAATACAGAAATACGTACAGTAGAGCTAAAAAAATACAATTATACGGCGAAATTGTTTCTTGTCGCAAGTACATCCCACACAGTCAGTCCCCGCTAAATGTTTCGTCCGTATGTACATCCCACATAGTCGCTCCAAGGAAAACGTTTCCGTTCATAGGTACATCACACACAATTTTTCCCGTTAAATCGTTTGCGTTATTGAATATATCACAAACGGTCCATGGAAGAAACTGTGTGGCATAGGTTGTCCATCACACACAGTTTTTATGTGGTAAACATTTGCGCATGGTGGCCTAGCGCAAACATTTTTCAAGAGAAAGTCGTGTGTGATTGTTCACTGATCCAACACGGTTTATTCCAAGAAACTGTGTGCGTTGCCTGAGGTCATCGCCCACGATATTTTTTCAACAACCGTTTGCAATAGCAAAACCCTATTAGCAGGCTAATTCGCCATTAGCAGGCTAATTATCCGATTATTCATAATCCATTTATTAATCTAATTGACATTTCATATTAAGCACACAATATATTTCATTTTCATAATTGAAATACATCAGAGTACAACATCATATAGCTTCAGCACTCAGCTACCCCATTACACAACTACACCAAGACCAAGTTTCACATGATACATCTATAGCCTTTCGAAATTAGCATCACAGACTGTACATAGACAGATCTATCTCATCTGGAAAACTGCTGAAGCAGAAGGCGAATATTGAGCCTTCATTGATGTTGAAGGTCTTTGTAACTTTAGGCCAGTGCCTGTGGATGATTGACCGTCCATCCTTCGTCCTCTTCAGGAACACTTCAATATTGAACCGTGGGTGTTGTATGAATACCTTCCTCACCTCCTGACCATACAGGTGGTTTGAGAGGTAATCCTCTGTGAACTGCTTTGGAAAGGCCTGAAAACAAGGATGTCCATAAATATCTTCTCTATATTGGAAATGGGGCAAAGGAATAAAAAAGGCAAGGTATAATAGTTAGTACCATCATGTAGTGAACTGATGTCTTCTTCATTGTGCAGACAAAGATCTTGTTGTTTTTTGTCGCTAATTTCTTTATCCTAATAATCTTTCTGAGTTTCTTGACTTGACTGATATTCATGGACAACTCATTTCCCCATATGCAAAAAGGGTCGAACAGTGGGTCAAAACCTCTGACAACAGGACCTACATGTGCAAGACCAAATTGTTAAAAACCTAAATATTAGAATGGTTCTTGCAATTGCACAATAATGTGCTATTAGACAATGGACCATGCACGTGCTAACCTCGATTGTAAACCTCGGTGCTTCCCATTGTTTCCCTGCAACACATATAAGGTAGTTAGTCATCAGGGTAAGTAAGGGTTCGCATGCTATCAGTAAAATATGTTGATGAAAAATAATCACATTGCAGATTTATCAGATTATTTCAAGCCACACGGAAAAGCCATTTATCCAAACCAAGCATGATTAAGAACTAGGAAATATAGCACTTGTATATGTTTCTCATGTATTAATTGCAGCCAAATTTGATTTATTCCTCACATGCATAGCAATACAAAATTCTACCCACGACAATTGGACATTGCATTGCAAAATTGAACCAAGCAGTTAACTAAACAGCACAACAAATGAACCAAACATTAACTGAGCACCACATTGCACAATATAATATACTCCTAATAGAAGATCAGACAGTTAACCAAACAGTTAACTACAACCAATTGTAGCAATCGTATTTGTTTCTCATGTATTTACTACAGCCAAATTCAATTTATTCCTCACATGGTATACAATAACAGAATGCACCCACAACTATTGAACATCGCATTGCAGAATTGAACCAAACAGTTAACTAAACACCACAACACAAATGAACCAAGCGTTAACTGAGCACCACATTGCATAATGTATAACCAAACCAAGCATGCTTGACAACTTGGAAATATAGCAATTGTATTCGTTTCTCATGTATTTTGTAAAGATAAATTCTATTTATTTCTCACATGGAAGACAATACAAAATTGCAGCCTGAAGAATTGAACATCACATTTGCAGAATTGAACCAAATAGTTAACTGAAGATGACAACTAATTAAAAAAATAGTTAATAAGTGAGCACCACACTGCACGACATATAGAACATATACACTAGAGCAACGGATTGCATGGTAAAATTAGATAGCACAATTCGCTAGAATTTGTGAAGGAAAGGCAGGAGCAGCACATGCAACGTGTAGACCGAGCATGCTTAACCGGCGTAGCTAGCCAATGGTAAGGTGCTCCTTCAAGATCTAGGGGTCGGCATGAATGGCAGCCATCGCGACCTCATCCGCGCGTGCGGCCGCGATTTGCTTCTCCGCTGCGAAATGCTCCTTGAGATCCTGGCTATACTGCGTGCACCATGGCTTAGGGCGGCGCTTATTTGGTGGAGGGGTCGGTGATTTGGGTGGAAGGTGTCGCGCTCGTGCCGGCGGTCGAGGCATGTGGGATGTGGAAGGAGGAGGAGGATGGGGGTCGGGTGTGGATTACCTGCCTGGATAGGCGAGGCCGAGGAGCGTGAAGGAGGGTCGCCGGCAAGGAGGCGGCGGCACTGCAAGCAAGGAGTGAAGGTTTCAACTTGGAAAGGAAGGCGGAAAGAGGGGAAATGTGGCTTTTGGTAAGGGGGAGTGGGCGGGGAGGTAGATATTTCCGCGGAAGCCTAAAATTTGGAATCGCTTCGGCGAAAAAACTGGTGCGCAAAGTCTCATCAGACACGGTCCCTTATTCAGAACTGTGTACGATATGTGAACATCACAAACGATTCAGATAGCTTAACCCGTGTGTGTTGAGTTTGAACCTCAAAAATTTTGGTTCGAATTTCCCTGGTTACAGTGGTCATCCACGTCATTGCATAAATTGGGTACAGAAAGGAGACTAACTTCTTAATCGAGCAAGTTCAGCAATTAAACGGAGCTAGCTGATCTAAACATTACTCTAACAAACGGTCTCCTAGGGCAGGGGCTCAATGGAATCAATTGCACCATACTAGGCAAGCATCTCGCCATCCGCGTCCACCATATCTTTGGAATAGGCTGCCACGAGCTGGGCATGGGCGGCCGCGATCTGGGAGCTGGCGGGCTCCGTCGTGGCAAGGTATGCCGCGCAGGAACAGACGGCTGCTCAAATTCTCTCGGTGATTGGCTGCTCTTCGGCCGTGGGTTGCCGACCGTTGTCGGAGAAGCTTCGTCCGATTTGTGCGGTGACCGCCACGAGCTGGGCGTGGATGGCCTCGACATGGTAGTGGGCGTCCTCCATCAAGGATAAGGCCGCCGCTGCGGAACGGACAGCTGTTGTGCTGCTCTCGCCAGTTGCTATCCCCGAGGCAGATGCTGCTGCCGCCGCCTGAGAAGCAACAACGGCCGCTTGGGCTGCCTTGGCCGCCCGGACGCAGACTGTGGTCGCCCTCACGAAGCTTGTTAGCACGCGCCTGGCGGCTGCGGCCGCGCTCTCGCCGGAGTGGGCCGCCAAAGTTGCCCACACGACGTGGGTCCATGTCCCCATCTTTCACCGGCGACGAAAGAACAGTGAAATGACATTTGGGGTGTGAGCTAGTGTGCTTGACACGCCGGCTGTGGACTGTAGCCTACGCACCTTCTCTCGTAAGCCATAGGCGTACTATACACCGACGTTGCTCCAAGATATTTTTTGCTGCATCTCACACGGTTGGTGATAATAAACTATGTGCGATCTACTTGATTTATCGTCTTGATCATTTGAATTATGTAATGGGGTCACAGCTACAAAGGATGGTGTTTGAATTGTTAGAACTTTTATCTGCAGTGAACATGCAACTATAGGTGTGTCGTCAAAAAAATTGGAATTATTCAGGGTTAGTTTGTACATTTTTATACATTAACTTGGTTTTCCAGGCATTTTATGCGCATAATTGAAATTTGAACTACATGCACATGCTCCAGTGCATATAAACTGATTAAAAAAATCAAATATGTGTCCTTGGTTGCATGCTTAGGTCCCATGCAAGAAATGGGAATGAATTTCAAACACCAGGGCACCGTTGATTGCCGACAAAACATTGAGATGCCTGGTTTTTAAATTCTAGTAAATCCAAAACTCATCTGAAATTCATGAAACTTGGCATGCTATCATGGAGCGACATCAACATGCCATGGTAAAAAATTTGTCCAATTTGGGGTAGATTTAGGTATATGCTTCTCGCAAACCGGAGCTTCTCACAACAAGCATGATGGTTTTCGGTAGGGAACGTCCCACCTTTGGGGACGAAACAATATCAATTGCCTCTTATTGCTTTCAAATTTTTCCTCGTGTCAACATGGAACAACGGGAGTGTTGTGTGAATTTTTGTGATTTTTCGGGGTTCGTTTGGACATTTTTATGCATTAATTGAGTTTTCAATGCATTTATGTGCATAATTCAAATTTGAACTACATGCACATGCTCTAGTGCATATAAATTGGTTGAAAAATCAAATATGTGTCCTTGGGTGCATGCGTAATCCCATGCAAGAAATGGGAATGAATTTCAAACACCAGGGCATCATTGATTGCCGGCAAAACATTGATATGCCTGGTTTTTAAATTCTAGTAAATCCAAAACTCATCTGAAATTCATGAAACTTGGCATGCTATCATGGAGCGGCATCAACATGCTGTGGTAAATTTTTTGTCCCATTTGGGGTAGGTTTGGATCTATGCTTCTCACAAACCGGAGCTTCTCACAACAAGCATGATGGTTTTCGGTAGGGAACGTCCCACCTTTGGGGACAAAACGATATCCATTGCCTCTTATTGCTTTCAAAAAAATTCTCGTGTCAACATAGAACAAGAGGAGTGTTGTGTGAATTTTTGTGATTTTTCAGGGTTCGTTTGGACATTTTTATGCATTAACTATGTTTTCAATGCATTTATGTGCATAATTCAAATTTGAACTACATGCACATGCTCCAGTGCATATAAATTGGTTGAAAAATCTAATTTGTGTCCTTGGGTGCATGCTTAGGTCCCATGCAAGAAACGGGAATGAATTTCAAACACCAGGGCACCGTTGATTGCCGGCAAAACATTGAGATGCCTAGTTTTTAAATTCTAGTAAATCCAAAAGTCGTCTGAAATTCATGAAACTTGGCATTCTATCATGGAATGGGACCCGACATGCTGTGGTATTTTTTGTCTCCATTTTGAGAGAAGGCGCACTCGAATAATGACAGCCAACAAAGGCATTTTGAAAAAATAGCTGCCAATTTAATATCTCAAACGTTTGTGTAATTCAAACGGTGTGCGTTCTGTTAACCATTCACGTGACGCCACGTGTCTTGGTTTTAATGGCTGTAGGAGGTGCCGTGCGGACAGCTGCTTGACCTTGACTGAACGGGAGGTGTGCGAGTGCCGTCCGGTGCGCAGGCTGACCGAGAGGCGTGCAAGCTGTCCTCGAGTGTGCAGGCTCACCGGGAAGCGTGCGAACTGTACACTGCGCAGGCTCATTGGGAAGCGAGCCCTTTGACTTCCATGGCCGCCTGCCTTGCTCGCATCCTCTCCATTAATGGCGCCCAAGCTGCGGTTTAATTCGCTTTTTAAATATAAAGCACTCATCGCAAACGTTTTAGTTAGAACACCCGTATGCAAACCGACAGCTTCCCCAGGAAGCCAAGAGAAAATGTGCTGAGCAGGATTTCTGCAGCTCTTGATCGCAAACGTTTTAGATAGAACACCCGTATGCAAAGTGAGAGCAGCGCAGGGTTTGTGCATCCCTTCAACGCAAACGGTTGTTTTTGGATGACCCGTGTGCAACCACGTACAAACAATTTGGTAAGATTTGCATCTGCCATATTGGGTATGTTGCCATTTGTCAAACTGGAAAGATTTACATTTGTTGATCTAGTAACGTTGCCATTTGTCAGTCCTTGTAACATTGCGATTTGTCAAAATATGCAGCTAGAAATCGTTAGCACTATGTAATTTTTGCAACTAAAATTCAGTAATTAAGCATAGATTTCATTCATAGATTAAGCAGTCGCTCTTAGTTTATACAAACAGTTCAACTCGATAGCTGAACCGACCAAACTTCTCCCCAATTGTTGCCAACCATGTACTGAAATAGCTAGTTCAACTATATATACTAGCTAATTTTAAGTACGTTGTACAGTTCGACCACACATCTATAGTCAGATGAACTAAACAAAATAGCCCCTAAATACTACTACTACCATGGAGGGGCTTTGTGCTACTTCCGACAGCCTCTCCTCTGCCGAGCGCGCTTAGTAAGAGGCAGAGGAGGAGGAGGAGGAGCCTACCGACAAGCTGGAGAAATGCAATACGTTGCCTACCGCTGCTGCACATTCAGCGACGCTCGCCAGGTCGAACGCCCACTGCCGCTCTAGACGATCCCTCTCGAAGCGGACGGACTGCTCGTAGATCTCCTGATTCCTCGCTTCTGCGTCGGCGTGTGCTGCAGCCACGGCTGCGGTAAGGCTCTTTGCATGCTCGACGAGGCGCTCCTCCTCCTCCCGCAGGAACTCGATGTAGCGCGCAAGGTCGCTGACGCACGTGTGGGCCTCCACCTCCGCCTCCCTCCTTCGAGCGGCGGTGGGTTGGCGGCCACGGCGGCCGACGATGGGGTGGCGGACACGACCACCACCTCCCGCCTTCAGGCCGCAGTGGCGGAGCGGGTGATGGCCACGGTGGCCAACAGTGGGGTGGCGGCCATGACGGCCACGACGGCCACCTCCCGCCTTCGGGCCGCGGCGCCAGAGCGGGTGATGGCCCTGGCTTTTGATGGAGGTGTGGCGGCAACGGCGGCCGGCAACAGCTGCTGACAGGTAGCGGCGGCGGAGCGTGTGTGATGTCTACTACGCAACCTTCTTCTTGTAGACATTGTTGGGCCTCCAAGTGAAGAGGTTTGTAGGACAGTAGCAAATTTCCCTCAAGTGGATGACCTAAGGTTTATCAATCCGTGGGAGGCGTAGGTTGAAGATGGTCTCTCTCAAACAACACTGCAACCAAATAACAAAGAGTCGCTTGTGTCCCCAACACACCCAATACAATGGTAAATTGTATAGGTACACTAGTTCAGCAAGAGATGGTGATACAAGTGCAATATGGATGATAGATATAGGTTTTTGTAATCTGAAAATATAAAAACAGCAAGGTAACTAATGATAAAAGTGAGCACAAACGGTATCGCAATGCTAGGAAACAAGGCCTAGGGTTCATACTTTCACAAGTGCAAGTTCTCTCAACAATAATAACATAATTGGATCATATAACTATCCCTCAAGATGCAATAAAGAGTCACTCCAAAGTCACTAATAGCGGAGAACAAACGAAGAGATTATGGTAGGGTACGAAACCACCTCAAAGTTATCCTTTCTAATCGATCTATTCAAGAGTCCGTAGTAAAATAACATGAAGCTATTCTTTCTGTTCGATCTATCATAGAGTTCGTACTAGAATAACACCTTAAGACACAAATCAATCAAAACCCTAATGTCACCTAGATACTCCAATGTCACCTCGAGTATCCGTGGGTATGATTATACGATATGCATCACACAATCTCAGATTCATCTATTCAAACCAACACATAGTACTTCAAAGAGTGCCCCAAAGTTTCTACCGGAGAGTCAAGACAAAAACATGTGCCAACCCCTATGCATAAGTTCACAAGGTTACGGAACCCACAAGTTAATCACCAAAACATACATCAAGTAGATCACACGAATATCCCATTGTCACCACAGATAAACACATGCAAGACATACATCAAGTGTTCTCAAATCCTTAAAGACTCAATCCGATAAGATAACTTCAAAGGGAAAACTCAATCCATTACAAGAGAGTAGAGGGGGAGAAACATCATAAGATCCAACTATAATAGCAAAGCTCGCGATACATCAAGATCATGCCGACTCAAGAACACGAGAGAGAGAGATCAAACACATAGCTACTGGTACATACCCTCAGCCCCGAGGGTGAACTACTCCCTCCTCACCATGGAGAGCGCCGAGATGATGAAGATGGCCACCGGTGATGGATCCCCCCTCCGGCAGGGTGCCGGAACAGGGTCTCGATTGGTTTTTGGTAGCTAGAGAGGCTTGCGGCGGCGAAACTCTCGATCTATTGTGCTCCCCGATGTTTTTAGGGTATATGGATATATATAGGCGAAAGAAGTCGGTCAGGGGAGCCAGGAGGGGCCCACGAGGGTGGGGGCGCACCTCCCTGCCTTGTGGCCACCTCGAAGCTTCCCTGACGTCTACTCCAAGTCTCCTGGATAGCTTCTGTTCCAAAAATAACTCTCCCGAAGGTTTCATTCCGTTTGGACTCCGTTTGATATTCCTTTTCTTCAAAACACTGAAATAGGCAAGAAAACAGCAATTTGGGCTGGGCCTCCGGTTAATAGGTTAGTCCCAAAAATAATATAAAAGTGTATAATAAAGCCTATAACATCCAAAACAGATAATATAATAGCATGGAACAATAAAAAATTATAGATACGTTGGAGACGTATCAGCATCCCCAAGCTTAATTCCTGCTCGTCCTCGAGTAGGTAAATGATAAAAACAGAATTTTTGATGTGGAATTCTACCTAACATATTTATCAATGAAATATTCTTTATTGTGGCATGAATATTCAGATCCATAAGATTCAAGACAAAAGTTTAATATTGACATGAAAACAATAATACTTCAAGCATACTAGCAAAGCAATCATGTCTTCTCAAAATAACATTTAAATCATGCACAACCCCGATGACAAGCCAAGCAATTGTTTCATACTTTTGATGTTCTCAAACTTTTTCAATCTTCACGCAATACATGAGCGTGAGCCATGGACATAGCACTATAGGTGGAATAGAATGGTGGTTGTGGAGAAGACAAAAAGGAGAAGATAGTCTCACATCAACTAGCATATCAACGGGCTATGGAGATGCCCATCAATAGATATCAATGTGAGTGAGTAGGGATTTCCATGCAACGGATGCACTAGAGCTATAAGTGTATGAAAGCTCAACAAAAAGAAACTAAGTGGGTGTGCATCCAACTCGCTTGCTCACGAAGACCTATGGCAATTTGAGGAAGCCCATCATTGGAATATACATGCCAAGTTCTATAATGAAAGATACCCACTAGTATATGAAAGTGACAACATAGGAGACTCTCTATCATGAAGATCATGGTGCTACTTTGAAGCACAAGTGTGGTAAAAGGATAGTAGCATTGCCCCTTCTCTCTTTTTCTCTCATTTTTTGGGCCTTCTCTTTTTTTATGGCCTCTTTCTTTTCTGGGATTCTTTGGCCTCTTTTTTTATTTTTTTCGTTCGGAGTCTCATCCCGACTCGTGGGGGAATCATAGTCTCCATCATCCTTTCCTCACTGGGACAATGCTCTAATAATGATGATCATCACACTTTTATTTACTTACAACTCAAGAATTAAAACTCGATACTTAGAACAAATATGACTCTATGTGAATGCCTCCGGTGGTGTACTGGGATGTGCAATGAATCAAGAGTGACATGTATGAAAGAATTATGAATGGTGGCTTTGCCACAAATACGATGTCAACTATATGATCATGCAAAGCAATATGACAATGATGAAGTGTGTCATAATAAACGGAACGGTGGAAAGTTGCATGGCAATATATCTCGGAATGGCTATGGAAATGCCATAATAGGTTGGTATAGTGGCTGTTTTGAGGAAGGTATATGGTGGGTGTATGATACCGGCGAAAGTTGCGTGGTACTAGGGAGGCTAGCAATGGTGGAAGGGTGAGAGTGCGTATAATCCATGGACTCAACATTAGTCATAAAGAACTCATATACTTATTGCAAAAATCTATTAGTTATCGAAATGAAGTACTACGCGCATGCTCCTAGGGGGATAGATTGGTAGGAAAAGACCATCGCTCGTCCCCGACCGCCACTCATAAGGAAGACAATCAATAAATAAATCATGCTCCGACTTCATCACATAACGGTTCACCATACGTGCATGCTACGGGAATCACAAACTTTAGCACAAGTATCTCTCAAATTCACAACTACTCAACTAGCATGACTCTAATATCACCATCTTCATATCTCAAAACAATCATCAAGTATCAAACTTCTGATAGTATTCAATGCACTTTATATGAAAGTTTTTATTATACCCATCTTGGATGCCCATCATATTAGGACTAAATTCATAACCAAAGCAAATTACCATGCTGCTTAGGACTCTCAAAATAATATAAGTGAAGCACGAGAGTTCATCTATTTCTTCAAAATAAAACCACCGCCGTGATCTAAAAGGATGTAAGTGAAGCACTAGAGCAAATGACAAACTACTCCGAAAGATATAAGTGAAGATCAAAGAGTAGTTGAATAATTATGTAACTATGTGAAGACTCTTTAACATTTAAGAATTTCAGATCTTGGTATTTTATTCAAACAGCAATCAAAACAAAAGAAAATAAAATGACGCTCCAATCAAAACACATATCATGTGGTGAATAAAAATATAGCTCCAAGTAAAATTACCGATGAATGAAGACAAAATAGGGGATGTCATCCGGGGCATCCCCAAGCTTAGGCTCTTGGTTATCCTTTAATATTACCTTGGGGTGCCTTGGGCATCCCCAAGCTTAGGCTCTTTCCACTCCTTATTCCATAGTCCATCGAATCTTCACCCAAAACTTGAAAACTTCACAACACAAAACTTAACAGAAAACTCGTAAGCTCCGTTAGTATAAGAAAATAAATCACCACTTAGGTACTGTTGTGAACCCATTCTTTATTTATATTGGTGTAATATCTACTGTATTCCAACTTCTCTATGGTTCATACCCTCCGATACTACTCACAGATTCATCAAAATAAGCAAACAACACATAGAAAACAGAATCTGTCAAAAACAGAACAGTCTGTAGTAATCTGCATCAAACGCAAACTTCTGGAACTCAAAAAAATCTGCCAAAATAGGACGACCTAGATAATTGGATTATTGATCTACTGCAATTGGAATCAGTATTTTATCACTTTCTAGTGATTTTTAACAATTGTTTTCATGAGCAGAAAGTTTCTGTCTTTTTCAGCAAGATCAAATAATTATCATCCAAGAAGATCCTATAGGTCTTACTTGGCACAAACACTAATTAAAACATAAAACCACATCTAACCAGAGGCTAGATGAATTATTCATTACTAAACAGGAACAAAAATCAAGGAACAAATATAAATTTGGGTTGCCTCCCAACAAGCGCTAACGTTTAACGCCCCTATAAGCATGATGATTTCAATGATGCTCACATAAAAGATAAGAACTGAAACATAAAGAGAGCATCATGAAGAATATGACTAGCACATTTAAGTCTAACCCACTTCCTATGCATAGGGATTTTGTGAGCAAACAATTTATGGGAACAATAATCAACTAGCATAGGAAGGCAAAACAAGCATAACTTCAAAATTTTCAACACATAGAGAGGAAACTTAATATTATTGCAATTCCTACAAGCATATGTTCCTCCCTCATAATAATTTTCAGTAGCATCATGAATGAATTCAACAATATAACCAGCACATAAAGCATTATTTTCATGATGCACAAGCATAGAAATTTTATTACTCTCCACATAAGCAAATTTCTTCTCATGAATAGTAGTGGGAGCAAATTAACAAAATAACTATCACGTGAAGCATAATACAATTGAAAATTAAAATCATGATGACAAGTTTCATGGTTATCTTTATTCTTTATAGCATACGTGTCATCACAATAATCATCATAAATAGGAGGCATGCTTTCATCATAATAAATTTGCTCATCAAATTTTGGGGGACAAAAAATATCATCTTCATCAAACATAGCTTCCCCAAGCTTGTGGCTTTGCATATCATTAGCATCATGGGTATTCAAGGAATTCATACTAACAACATTGCAATCATGCTCATCATTCAAAAATTTAGTGCCAAACATTTTAATGCATTCTTCCTCTAGCAACTGAGCACAATTATTGGAATCCTTATTTTCACGGAAGACATTAAAAAGATGAAGCATATGAGGCACCCTCAATTCCATTTTTTTGTAGTTTTCTTTTATAAACTAACTAGTGATAACACAAGAAACTAAAAGATTCAATTACAAGATCTAAATATATACCTTCAAGCACTCACCTCCCCAGCAATGGCGCCAGAAAAGAGCTTGATGTCTACTACGCAACCTTCTTCTTGTAGACGTTGTCACCAAAACATACATCAAGTAGATCACGTGAAATCCCATTGTCACCACAGATAAACACATGCAAGACATACATCAAGTGTTCTCAAATCCTTAAAGACTCAATCCAATAAGATAACTTCAAAGGGAAAACTCAATCCATTACAAGGGAGTAGAGGGGGAGAAACATCATAAGATCCAACTATAATAGCAAAGCCCGCGATACGTCAAGATCGTGCCGAATCAAGAACACGAGAGAGAGAGAGATCAAACACATAGCTACTGGTACATACCCTCATCCCCATGGGTGAACTACTCCCTCCTCGTCATGGAGAGCGCCGGGATGATGAAGATGGCCACCGGTGATGGATCCCCCTCCGGCAGGGTGCCGGAACAGGGTCCCGATTGGTTTTTGGTGGCTACAGAGGCTTGCGGCGGAGGAACTCCCGAGCTATTGTGCTCCCCGATGTTTTTAGGGTATATGGATATATATAGGCGAAAGAAGTCGGTCAGGGGAGCCACGAGGGGCCCACGAGGGGCCCACGAGGGTGGGGACGCTCCCTGGGGGGGGCATGCGCGCCTCCCTGCCTCGTGGCCACCTCGAAGCTTCCCTGACGTCTACTCCAAGTCTCCTGGATTGCTTCCGTTCCAAAAATAACTCTCCCGAAGGTTTCATTCCGTTTGGACTCCGTTTGATATTCCTTTTCTTCGAAACACTAAAATAGGCAAGAAAACAACAATTTGGGCTGGGCCTCCGGTTAATAGGTTAGTCCCAAAAATAATATAAAAGTGTATAATAAAGCCTATAAACATCCAAAATAGATAATATAATAGCATGAAAAAATCAAAAATTATAGATACGTTGGAGACATATCAGTGTGGTGGGTGTTCCGTGCACACCCAACAGGGACGCCACGCGCACTACACTACGCCGGGGACTGCGCCGCCGCCGCGGTGTAGCCTCCCAGCTGGAGCTGCCCTCTGATGACCGCGGAGTGGCTGAGCGACGATGACGGACCGGTGCCACTGGCGATTGTGGGAGAAGCAGACGAGATAAGCTACAGGGAGGGAGCGGAAAACGCGACGCAGGACTTGCCGGCCGTGAGGGTTTTTATAGCAGGCCGGTAAGCATTGGGATTTTGGGCGATTTCACCGAGTCGAGCGGGAAGCTTGCGCGGGAACCTACGAGGTTGCGCGGGAACGGGCTCACTGACGATTTATTGGCGCCACCGTTTGGCCAAAATAACGCCCCCGCGCGCTGTGCAAGCTTGCGCTGTAAGCCGTCTGCAGCAGCGGGGTGACAAGACGTGCGAGAGGAGGATGAGAGGACACGTACACATACAGTTAATAAAAATACGTTTGCTATTTAATTACCTACTATACCCCCCTCCTGGTTTATAAGTAGGATTTAACTAATAAAATATGAATGCATGTCGCCAAAGATTATATCGTTGGAGTCGTATTTGAACATAGTTTCCAGCTATACAATTTTTGTAACATGCATTAACACTTTTTTGGTTAAATTTAAGGTTATATACCAGCAAGCGTTTGCCGGCAACACACACGGCTTATTCCATCACAAACAGCTTGGATGGATCAACTGTATGCCATGTATCGCACACGCAACTCTAATCTGATTCGTGCTTGATGTCTCCGACATCGCTCGCACAGTTCGTCTTATTTGCCACGTATCACTGTGTCGTCCTCTGCTCGCGTCCCTCGGCAAGCTCTGCTCGCTGTTAGGCACCGCAGCGCGCTCTGTCGCGTCCGTTGGCGCCCTCTGCTCGTGTCCGTCGGCGCGCTCGGCTTGTGGACTGTTTTTCCTTGCGCGTTCAACTGCTATATGCATGCGGTTGAGGCGACCGCGAAGCGCTCTGCCAGCGGTTGGGCGTGCGCACGATCACGTCGGGGGCCCCATATGCATGCGGTTGCGCCGCGCGCGTTGCCACGCGATGCAGTTACGTGCAACACGATGGAGTTACGCGCTGCAAATTAGAACTTCCATCAGGGCCTGCCGATATTCCTGGCCGTCCGGCTTCCCCTTTAATTCCCGCGGCCATTATAACCTTAGTCTCTTCAACCTTTCGATCGAGCCCCACAACACAACAAGCACACCCACGACGACACATAGAGAGGGGATGTCCAGCAGCACAACAATGGAGTTCGGCGTGCATAGAGTGGAGACCCACGCGAGGGAGATGGATCTCTCGGTGGTGTACACCATCGACCCGGCCGTGGTGGATGACTACATCAACAGCGTTGAGCAGTTGCTTGCTGGAGACAAGTACAAGGTGGTCGGCATCGACCTCCAGTACGCCGCTGGTCATCCCGACATAGATCAGAAGGTTGCCGTCGCCCAGTTGTGCGTGCGCCATCATGTCCTCATCTACCACTACTGCATGGCCACAGAGCCTTGCGACCGTTTCAACAGTTTTGTCAACAGCACCGACTACAAGTTCGCCACGGTGGAAACCAAAGACGATGTAAATGCGCTCAGTGTTACGGGCTTGGCCTGCAAGAACCTTGTCGAAATCTATGACCACTCTAGGGTCTGGGGCAGCATGAAGAAGGACTCCCTGGTCGAACTCGCCTCGGCCATCATCGACCCCTACTACGAAAAGATGAAGCAGGATGCCCAGAGAACAAGCCCCCTATCCCGGCACAGGGCCTGGATGCGGCAACTGGATGAACCTCACCTCAGGTTCGCGGCCAAGAGCGTGTATACATGCTACAAGATGCATAGGAGGATCGTTGACATGAGGAAGTGCCTCGTTACCCAAATCGACGAGCCCGGATCGAGCCACAAGCAGAGCAAGCGTCACAAGAAGTAGATAATGATCAGATGATCGTTTATGCTAGTTAATCATGCATGTAATATATAGTTTACTTTATTGGTGTGTGGAAATGTCATGTGTGTAGTAGCCACCTATGTAATTATGCATGTAATAGTTTACTTTGGTGTGTGCAAATGCCATGGTTGTAGTAGCCATATATGTAAGTGGATGTTTAATTTGGTTATGCAAGCATGTCCTTATAAGTGTGTATATATATATATGTTGTTGTTCTGTATGCAATCCCATAGCACAACACACACGTCTTATTAGCAGCAACCGTCTGTGTTATTATCGGTATTCACACACATTTCTGATTACAGACCTGTTTGCCACGTATCACACACATCTTGTTCATGTGAACCGTTTCTGTTCTCATGTGTCAACGCAAACAGTTCATCCAAGTGAACCGCATGCCGTATATCGCACACACCTTTGATCTGGCTGACCGTTTCCATTGTGTTGCCTAATCACAAACAGTTCATCCGAGTGATCCATATGTTGTACATCGCACACACCCTCATCTGGCTGCCCATTTCTTTTGTTCCTCCTCATCGCAAACAGTTAATTGAGCTGAACCATATGCCCTGCATCGCACACACAACTAAAATTTGAACCGTGTTTGATGCATCCTCCATCGCAAACGTTTTGCACCTTTTTTGACCCACCGTTTGCGATTATGGCATCGCACACAGTTTCGTCGAAGGGTCTCTGATCGTAGTGTCGCGTTAGCAGCATCTTGCAGTAGTGGCAATTCCCCCACACCACCATCGCAGGTGCTTGCTCTTACTTTACCGTGTGATATGTGGTTGCATGTTGCATATAGTGTCTACCTTGTAATGCTTCTAATTAGGGCAAATTGCATCTGCTTAGTTAACACATTATACCTGTTAATATGACATGCCTTCCTGTTTTTGGTACATACTACGTCTTTCTATTAACCATGTTCTTACATCAAACTACTTTTCTTCTGTATCCCTCATCAATCACTTCTGACGAGACACCTTCAAGTTGACAGTGTAATATTGGTTGCATCTTGCATGTCATTTCAAACATGTATTGCCTCTAATTTGTTGAAGTGCCACTTATAATGAGACACGTCTAACTTGGTAGAGTGATTTTGGTTGGATCTTTCATATGGTGTCTAGATTGCATTGCTTCCAATTTTTTAAAACGCCTTCTGCTTAGCGTTTTTCATACATATTCCATCCTCCTACAATGTGGTTGCCATACATAAAAGTTGTGTTCATCAGTATCATGCATCAACGAATTTGGAAGTGCGAATTTCATTCCTTTTTATTGTGTGTTTACTTGACAAGGAAAAATCTAAAAGGACGAAGGCACGGAATGATGGTGGTCCTCTGGAGCAACCAAAACAGATGATCTCTACAGATTCTCTTACTACTCCTACTGCAGTGCAAGTTCGAAATCTCATCTCCCCTACTCCACAACCCCAGGTGCTTGCTCTAACATGGCAGTGTGATATCTGGTTGCATGTTGTATATGGTGCCCAGGTTGTATTGCTCCTAATTTGTTAAATTGCATCTCCTTAGCTTACACATTATACATGTGAATATGACACGCCTTCCTGTTTTTGGTACATACTATATCTGCCTATCACACCATGTTCTTACATCAAACTACTATTCTTGTGTATCCTGCATCTATCGCTTATGATGAGACAGTCACACCCGTGGGTTAGTATGAGACGCGCTACTCTTATAAAGAGTGCAGTTTCATCCTCTCCACATGATTCTCAATAAACAACAAGCCTAAATGAAGATATTGAATGTAGCATTGTACTAGAAGACCGCACTTCCCCTACACCACCACCGCAGGTGCTTGCTCTAACTTCGCAGTGTGATATGTGGTTGCATGTTGCATACGGTGTCTAGCTTGTAATGCTTCTGATTAGGGTAAATTGCATCTGCTTAGTTTACACATTATACCTATGAATATGACATGCCTTCCTATTTTTGGTACACACTACATCTATGTGTTAACCATGTTCTTACATGAAACTACCTCTCTTCTGTATCCTGCATCAATCACTTACGATGAGACACCTTTATTCGTTGCATATTGCATATTATTTCTAGCCTGTTGCCATGTATTGCTTCTAATTTGGTCAAATACATTTGTTAGGCCACCCTTGTAATTTGGCAGAGTGATATTGGTTTCATCTTTCATATGGTTTCTAGCTTGCATTGCTTCTAACTAGTTCAAACACCTTGTGCTTAGTTTACACTTTATACATCATACATGTCAATATGTCATGTCGTCCTGTTTTTCATACATATTCCATCCTCCTATCATGCGGCTGCCTTACATGAAAGTAGTGTTCGTCAGTATCATGCATCAGTGAGTTCTGAAGAGCAAATTTTATTCCTTTTTCTTGTGGGTTTGACTTGACAAGGCAAAATCAAAAAAGAGGAAGGAAAAGAGTAAGGAAGGCGATGATGGTGGTCCTCTGCAGCAACGTAAATGGAGCATCTATACGGATTCTCCTTGTACTGCTAGTGCATTACAAGTTCCAAGTCTCCGCTCCCCTAATCCACCATCCAAGGTGCTGCAATGTGATATCTGGTTGCATGTTGCATATGGTGTCTAGCTTGTATTGCTCCTAATTACTGTAAATTGCATCTGCTCAGCTTACACATGATACGTGTGAATATGACACGCTTTCCTATTTTTGGTACATACTATATCTGTCTATCACACCATGTTCTTACATGAAACTACTCTTCTTGTGAATCCTGCATCAGTCACTTATGATGGGACACCTTTGAGTTGGCAGTGTGATATTGGTTTGCGTCTTGAATATGATTTCTAGCATGTAGTGCTTCTAGTTTGATGAACGCCACCTATGAAGAGACAATTTTAACTTGGCAGAGTGATATTGATTGCACCTTCCATATGGTGTCTAGCTTGCGGTGCTTCTAATTTGTTGAAGTGCCTTCTGCTTAGTTACCACATCATAGGTGTGAATATGTCAAGCCGTCCAGTTTTTCGTACATATTCCATCCTCGTATCATGACTTTGCCTTTCATCAGAGTAGTGTTTGTCAGTACCATGCATGAATGAGTTCTGAAGTGCGAATTTTATTCCTTTTTCTTGTCGGTTTGACCTCACAATGCAAAATCAATAAAGCGGAAGGAAATTGGTAAGGCATCGGATGATGGTGGTCCTTTCGAGCAACTAAAATAGAGGGTCTCTATAGATTCTACTCCGCCATCCTCCCAACAAGATTCGCAAGACAACGCAAGGCTAGACAGTCAACGTAGCTGTGTAGATGATGAGCACATCTCCCCTACTCCACCATCACAGGTGCTTGCTCTAACTTGGCACTATTATATGTGGTTGCATGTTGCGTATGATGTCTAGCTTCTATTGCTTCTAACTTTGTTGAATTGCATCTGCTTACTTTACACATAATGCCTGTGAATATGACATGTGTTCCCGTTTCTAGAACATACTATATCTGATCACACCATGTTCTTACATGAAACTACTCTTCTTGTGAATCCTGCATCAGTCACTTATGATGGGACACCTTTGAGTTTGCAGTGTGATATTGGTTTGCGTCTTGAATATGATTTCTAGCATGTAGTGCTTCTAGTTTGATGAACGCCACCTATGACGAGACAATTTTAACTTGGCAGAGTGATATTGATTGCACCTTCCATATGGTGTCTAGCTTGCGGTGCTTCTAATTTGTTGAAGTGCCTTCTGCTTAGTTACCACATCATAGGTGTGAATATGTCAAGCCGTCCAGTTTTTCGTACATATTCCATCCTCGTATCATGACTTTGCCTTTCATCAGAGTAGTGTTTGTCAGTATCATGCATGAATGAGTTCTGAAGTGCAAATTTTATTCCTTTTTCTTGTCGGTTTGACCTCACAATGCAAAATCAATAAAGCGGAAGGAAATTGGTAAGGCATCGGATGATGGTGGTCCTTTCAAGCAACTAAAATAGAGGGTTTCTATAGATTCTACTCCGCCATCCTCCCAACAAGATTCGCAAGACAACGCAAGGCTAGATAGTCAACGTAGCTGTGTAGATGATGAGCACATCTCCCCTACTCCACCATCACAGGTGCTTGCTCTAACTTGGCACTATTATGGTTGCATGTTGCGTATGATGTCTAGCTTGTATGGCTTCTAACTTTGTTGAATTGCATATGCTTACTTTACACATAATGCCTGTGAATATGACATGTGTTCCCGTTTCTAGAACATACTATATCTGATCACACCATGTTCTTACATCAGACTACTGTTCTTGCATATCCCGCATCAGTCACTTATGATAAGGCTCGTTTACATCGCCACTATGATATTGGTTGTGTGTTGCATATGATTTCTAGCATGTACTACTTCTAATTTGTTGAAACGCCAGTCAGTTGGAACTTGGCAGAGTGATATTGGTTGCACCTTTCATATGGTGTCTAGCTTGCAGTGCTTCTAGTTTGTTGAAATGCGTTCTGCTTAGTTACTACATCATAGGTGTGAATATGTCACGTCGTCCTATTTTTCGTACATATTCCATCCTCGTATCATGTGTTTGCCTTTCATCCGAGTAGTGTTCGTCAGTATCATGCATGAATGAGTACTGAAGAGCGAATTTTATTCCTTTTTCCTATCGGTTTGACTTCACAATGCAAAATCAATACAGCTGAAGGAAATTTGTCCGGTAGTGGATGATGGTGGTCCTTCGGAGCAACTCAAACAGCGGGTCTCTACAGATTCTACTCCGCCATCCTCCCAACAAGATTTGCAAGACAACATAAGGTTGGACAGTCAACGTAGTTGTGTAGATGATGAGCACATCTCCCCTACTCCACCATCACAGGTGCTTGCTCTAACTTGGCACTATTATATGTGGTTGCATGTTGCGTATGATGTCTAGCTTGTATTGCTTCTAACTTTGTTGAATTGCATCTGCTTACTTTACACATAATGCCTGTGAATATGACACATGTTCCTGTTTCTAGAACATACGTGTAGATGGTGAGCACATCTCCCCTACTCCACCATCACAGGTGCTTGCCCTAACTTGGAACTGTTATATGTGGTTGCGTGTTCCGTATGATGTCTACTTTGTGTTGCTTCTGATTTTGTTGAATTGCATCTGTGTAGCTTACAACTTATACCTATAACAATCACTTACCCATAAGACTCATTTAACTTGGGAGTGTGATATAGGTTGCATCTTGCATTGTCTTCTAGCTTGTACTGCTTCTAATTTCTTGAAATGGCACTTACAACGAGACACTTTTTACCTGATAGAGTGATATTGGTTGCATGTTCATATGGTGCCTAGCTTTCATTTCTTCTAATTTTGTTGAAATGCCTTCTGCTTACTGTTTTTCATACATATTCCATCCTCCTATCGTACGTGTGAATATGCAATGCTGTCTTTTTTCTATATATTCCATCATCCTATCCTGCGCTTGCCTTACATCAAAGTAGTGTTCGTCTGTATCATGCATCAACCAGTTATGCAGAGCTAATTTTATTCATCTTCTTGTTGTTTTGACTTCATAAGGAAATATCCGAAAATAGGAAGGAAAAGAGTAAGTTAGGGGATGTTGGTGGTCCTCCGGACCGACGCAAACAGAGACTCTCTAGATTTGCCACTTCTACTGCTAATGAAGTTGAAGTCCCAAGTCTACATGATGAGTTCATCTCATATACTCCACCATCGCAGGTGCTTGCTCTAAGTTGACAGTGTGATAATGGGTTTCATGTTGCATATGTTGTCTAGCCTATATTTCTTCTATTTTGACTAAATTGCACCTCCTAAGTTTATACGTTATACATGTGCATATGGCATGCCTTTCTGTGTCTAGAATACACTTCATCTATCAATCATACCATGTTCTTACATCAAAGTACCGCTGTTGTGTATCCCGCATCAGTCACTCATGATTGGACGCTTTTAACATGGCAGTTTGATAGTGGTTGCATCTTGCATTGATTTCTACGTTGTACTGCCTCTAATTTTTTGAAATGCCACTTATGACAAGACACTTTTAACTTGGCAGAGTGATATTGGTTGCATATTTCATATGGTGTCTAGGTTGCATTACTTCTATTTTCTTGAAAATCCTTCTGCTTAGTTTACACATCGTAGTTGTGAATATGTCACGCCGTCCTGTTTTTCTTACATATTCCATCCTGATGCGGTTGTCTTACATCAAAGTATTCGATTTTATTCTTTTGTGTTGTGGGTCTGGCTTGACATGGCAAATTCAAAAAAGAGCTAGCAAAAGAATATAGTAGGGAATGGTGTTACTCGTCGGGTGAAACAGGAAAGGATCTGCCCTCGAGATTCTGCTGGTACTTATACTGCAGTAGAAGGTCCAAGTCCACCGGCTAAATCTACAAACACAGTATCACCTGCTCCACCAGCTGCAGCATCCGCTTCAACTATACCAGCATCTCAACGAGTTACTTGTTTGTTTGCTCTGGAACTGGCCAGTTCCCTAGCTGTCTTCACACCTAACACTACTCCTGAAGCACTGCTGACACAACAGGACTTAGCAAGATCAGATGAACCTCATGAGCATCAACACCCAGACGGTACCTGACCGAGTCAAGTTGCAGTTGCATGCTCCTTTATATGTACTCTCACAGTTTGATGTGCACTAACACTTTCAATATTCGTTGTTGAACTAGCACCACGGCGCAAGCGGAAACAGACATCAGGGATAATGCTTGACAGATTAACAAAATCTAAAGGAGGAAGAATGGAGATCCATTTTGAGGCAGGTTTAAAAAGGCCACGTTATGCTACAGAGTCAGCCAAGTTAGCATCAAAGGCAGCCGTTGCCGTTAGGTGTCATGCACGTATCCTCCCAACGTGGATCCAGTACAGAATGAGAAAGACAATACCCAGTTTAACACCTTCCTTGGCCGTTTATCCGTAAGTAATGTTATTCATCGCAATTTGTAATATTGTCTTGCTCTGTCCCATACTTTCTAGCTTCCTCGTAATAAGACTCACATTCTTTTTTCAACAGATGAGGTTCAATTTGGATCCCAAAGATGATGCAACTAAACAAGCATGCACTCATGTTTTCCAGTCTGCTCTGCGATAGTATCGGTACCACCTTAGAAAATCTCGCTTTGAAGGCAAGGCTAACAATGAAATCGCCCAAACATCTCCAGTGGAATATATTACAGATGAAGACTGGACAGCCCTTGTTAAACACTGGTCTGATCCAAAGTATCGAGTAGGGTATATGTATTTGATCACACCACATATTGAACTTATATTTATGTATGTGCCTTACAAGTGTATCTTCTTCTAGGCTAACTGTTTGAAGAACAAGACCAACCGTTCTAAAGTGAAATTCCAACAGACAACAGGACAGTTGTCTTACATCAAAGTATTGCTTGTCTGTATCATGCATCAATGAGTTCTGAAGAGCGATTTTATTCTTTTGTGTTGTGGGTACGGCTTGACATGGCAAAGTCAAGAAAGAGCAAGGAAGAGAATATAGCAGGGAATGGTGTTACTCGTCGGGTGAAACAGGAAAGGATCTGCCCTCGAGATTCTGCTGGTACTTATAGTGCAGTAGAAGGTCCAAGTCCACCGGCTAAATCTACAAACACAGTATCACCTGATCCACCAGCTGCAGCATCCGCTTCAACTGTACCAGCATCTCAATGAGTTACTCGTTTGTTTGCTCCAGAACTGGCCAGTTCCCAAGCTGCCTTCACACCTAACACTACTTTCGAAGCACTGCTGACACTACAGGACTTGGCAAGATCAGATGAACCTCATGAGCATCAACACCAAGACGGTACCTGACCGAGTCAAGTTGCAGTTGCATGCTCCTTTATATGTACTCTCACAGTTTGATGTGCACTAACACTTTTCATATTTGTTGTTGAACTAGCACCATGGCGCAAGCGGAAACAGACATCAGGGATAATGCTTGACAGATTAACAAAATCTAAAGGAGGAAGAATGGAGATCCATTTTGAGGCAGGTTTAAAAAGGCCACGTGATGCTATAGAGTCAGCCAAGTTAGTATCAGAGGCAGTCGTTGCCGTTGGGTGTCATGCACGTATCCTCCCAACGTGGATCTAGTACAGGAATGAGAAAGACAATACCCAGTTTAACACCTTCCTTGACCGTTTATCCGTAAGTAATGTTATTCATCGCAATTTGTAATATTGTCTTGCTCTGTCCCATACTTTCTAGCTTCCTCGTAATAAGACTCACATTCTTTTTTCAACAGATGAGGTTCAATTTGGATCCCAAGGATGATGCAACTAAACAAGCATGCACTCATGTTTTTCAGTCTGCTCTGCGATAGTATCGGTACCACCTTAGAAAATCTCGCTTTGAAGGCAAGGCTAACAATGAAATCGCCCAAACATCTCCAGTGGAATATATTACAGATGAAGACTGGACAGCCCTTGTTAAACACTGGTCTGATCCAAAGTATCGAGTAGGGTATATGTATTTGATCACACCACATATTGAACTTATATTTATGTATGTGCCTTACAAGTGTATCTTCTTCTAGGCTAACTGTTTGAAGAACAAGACCAACCGTTCTAAAGTGAAATTCCAACAGACAACAAGATCTCGTAGCTATATTGCACGCTGCGAGGATCTTGTAAATAGCTGCTACTTCCTTCTTTTTCTATGCCATATTATCGTATCTATATTGACTTGTTCCAAATACAGAGGAAAACTCGTGCGGACCAAAAAGAACCTGAACCGAATGCAGTGGAAGTCTTCAAGGATTGCCACACCAGCAAGATGAAGGGCAGGAGCACACCAGTTCAAGCCGCTGTTGTAAGTCCTTACTCCTCCTGCCTTTGAACTGATTGGTACTATGATGTGTTCATTTAACTGCTTCATTTGCAACCAACGTCAGTTACTTTGTTCACTTTTATACACATTTGTCTTAACGTATCATTTCACCTTACATGGTTTAAAAGAGATGAAGGATATTCTTTTGGTCTTGATCTGTAATCTAGTTGTGATGTTCACGTGCACACACAATGATACAATAGCCTGTTTGTTTTATATCTGTTTGCCCATGATATGAATGATGTCTCTTTATCCTACTTTAAACCATGTCTCTTTATCCTTAGATGTCAACGAATGTGAGGAAATAGACAATACAGTAGGCATGCTACATGGACATATGTTCCGAAAGTGATTTTATTATGTAGTTGGCACTACAATACATGCTAATGTATTACAGTAGTTCACCAAAATAAGTTATGTATAAACGTGAAACCTACTTTGTTTGTTTTTGTCTCATTAGTAACTTATCTGGTACACTAATCTACAAGTTCAAACTTTTAGCAAGCTATGGAACAAATGATTGAACAGCCACAACCACCTGAAGGTGACGAGGCTACCACAGGCACAATGTCACCTCTTGCAGCAGTGCGTCAGTATCTCTCCACTAACAGTGCAAAAAGCACCTTCCTGTGTAATTCTGGGTTGGTTGTCAAGGTAACCTCGTCCAAATCACCTACTGAACAAAATCTTCTGGCTAGACAGAGTGATATATCTGTGCTCCAGACACAAGTCCAATCCCTAATGGACGTCGTTTAGGAAACAAGAATAGTGGTTGACAAATGTCGTCAAGATATGATTGGTTTTGAAACCAGACTATCAGATATTTGCTTCCTTGTCCAAGAGCAATGGCGAAAAAAGGGGAAGATCGTGCTGCTCCATCAGATTCTACAGCCTGAAACATTAGCACTCAGGTCAAATGATATGTGCTTCTATACATCTGATGGTGCTTTTATCTCCAAGGATTGTAAACTTTATGCCAACATGCATTTTGTTGCATGGTTGGAATTTATTTTGTTGTGGTACATCATTTATGATTCTGCCAAAGGCTACAGTAATTACGACGCTATTTTTGTATAGTGTAGGTTTATCTTAGTAATGTATTCGGCTGAAAGCTTCGTAGGAGCCCAACATGCCAACATTCATCGGGCCCATTCCAATTGGGCTAAAAATGATTATGGGCCGAAATTTGCATGTAGCCCACTAAAAATATCTGGGCCTAAATCAGCATAAGCTTTCATATTTTTCTGGTAGGTCTGTGCCCATAGTGGGCCTTTAACAGGCCTAAACATAATTTGGGCCCTCAGTAACAATAGGCCGTTTACAGGTGTAAATATCTTGAGCCCATACAAAACATGGGCCTTTAATAGGCCGAAAGTGAGATTGGGCCCTGATTATGCCAAATAACCCACTGGTCTTAGCAGGCCGAAATGGTGGTCCATTTACAATGCGGATCGTTCACAGCCGAAATTCAGACGGGCCGTAAATGCGCCGACCTACTACACGGGCCTTTAACAGGTCGGAAGTTTGGTCAGCCTTGATTAGTGTCATTTTTATATGGGCTGTTAGTAGGCCCGATGTGACGTTGGGCCACATATGGCCCATGGCTTTCGTCCGACGTTAATAGGCTGGAAGTCAAAACAGGCTGAAAGTGGCCCAAATCTATAGTGGGCCTCTAACAGACCGAATGTCAGACATGGCCGAATATGACCCAAATCCTTCACAGTCGTTTATGGGCCAAAAGTTTCAATGGCCTATAAATGGGCCCAAATGAAGCAGGACCTTTAACAGGCCGGAAACACACCGGGTCATAATTCGGTCCAAATACTTAGCGGACTGTTAACGGGCCAGAAGTGACCATGGACCGCGATGATGACAAGTTTAGGATGGGCCGTTGACGGGCCGATTTGACACTAGCCGTACAGGCCTTAACTAAGAATGTTGGGCCTTTAGCAGGGCCGACCCATTATGGTCTGCAAAATCTCATGGGCCTTTAGCTGGGCCGGCCCATTATGGTTCGCTAAATCTTGTGGGCCTTTAGTTGGGCCGACCCATTTAATCTTTATGGGATACTTATGGGCGGTCCACGTGTCAAGATATCATAGGCGCATCTCGCCCATTGGATAAGTGACACCTGTGACAACGCGGAGCTGACACGTGGTTCCGTCAGCCAATGAGAATTATACACGTGGAAAATTGGCATTGGTCGTGGCTGTTAGCGGGTTATCGGATCCAAAACCGGACCCGGTAGCTTAACGGCGACCCGTTATGGTGGATGCCACGTGTTGGTCACCCTTGACGAAAGCACTTCCATGACGCGACATTTATCGTCATGGAAGTGGACACTTCCGTGATCATAATTTTGGTAATGTCATGGAACACTTCTACAACAGCAGAGGTATGACTATCTTGATTCTGTCATAAAATCGTCATGGATGTACATGCATGACAGAAAACGTGACCTACTGTGACAAACACGCATCATCCCGGAAGTGTATTTTTTGTAGTGCCACACATGTATCAAGTTTTCGGTTAATACAACTCTAGCATGAATAATAAACATTTATAATGATATAAGGAAGTATAAATAACAACTTTACTATTGCCTCTAGGGCATATTTCCTTCAACTACGTTGCGTTCCACATCACATGGTGGTCGAACAATCATTCACGAGGCTGGTTTATTAGTCCCCTTTATATTTTGTGCCAAAATTTGACCATAAATTTAAATAACAAAATGTTAATGCATGCTATAAAAATAATATAATTGGAAACTATGTTCAAATACGAATCCAAAAATATAACTTTTGGTGACATGCATTCATATTTTATTAGTTAAATCTCTAGTCAAAATTTGGCACAAAATAGAAAAAGGACATATAAACCAGGACGAAGGTAGTAGGTAATTAAATTGCAAAAAAAATATTAACCATATGTGTACCTATCCATTTGTCCTCCTCTCGCACATCTTGTCACCCCGTTGTCGCAGACGGCTTCAACCGCAAGCTTGAGCACTGCACATGCGTTCTTTTCGCCAAATGGTGGCTCGAAGTGGCGCCAATGAATCGTGGGTGAGCCCGTTCCCGCGCAACCGTGCAGGTTCCCGCACACAGCCGTGCAAGCTTCCCGCCCGACTCGGCGAAATCCCCCAAAACCCCAATGCACACCGGCCCGCTATATAAACCTTCACGGTGGGCAAGTCCTACGTCGCATTTTCCCTCCCTCCGCGTAGCTTATGTCGTCTGCTTCTCCCATAATTGCCAATGCCACCAGTCTGTCGTCATCACTCAGCCCCTCTGCCGTCATCAAGGGATAGCTCCAACTGGGAGGCTACACCGCAGCGGTGGCGCAATCCCTGACGCCGTTTACGTGGCTTAGACTGCGTCGGTATTTCCCCAAAGAGGAAGGGATGATGCAGCACAACTGCGGTACGTATTTCCCTCAGTTATGAATCCAAGGTTATCAATCCAGTAGGAGAACCAAGTAACACTATGTAAACCGTACCTGCACACAAAGAACAAATACTTGCAACCCGACGCGTAAGAGGGGTTGTCAATCCCTCCTCGGTAAAAAGATAGATTAAATTGTATGAGTTTGGATAAGTAGATCTGAATAAACACGAAATAAAATAAGTAAAGAAAAAAGTGCAGCAAGGTATTTTTGGGTTTTTGGAATAATAGATCAGGAAACAATATGATAAAAGATAGACCCGAGGGTCGTAGATTTCACTAGTGGCTTCTCTCGAGAAAATAGCATACGGTGGGTAAACAAATTACTGTTGGGCAATTGATAGAAGAACAAATAATTATGACGATGTCCAAGGCAATGATCATGAATATAGGCACCACGTCCAAGATTAGTAGACCTACCCCTGCCTGCATCTACTACTATTACTCCACACATCGACCGCTATCCAGCATGCATCTAGTGTATTAAGTTCATGGAGAAATGGATTAATGCAATAAGAATGATGGCATGATGTAGACAAGATCTATTAATGTAGGAATAGACCCCATCTTTTTATCCTTAATAGCAATGATCAATACATGCCTCGCTACCCCTTCTATCACTGGGTGAGGACACCCCAAGATCGAACCCATCACAAAGCACCTCTTCCCATTGCAAGAAAAATCAATCTAGTTGGCCAAAGCAAAACAAAGTTTCGGAGAAGAAATACGAGGCTATAAATAATCATGCATATAAGATATCAAACAAGACTCGAATAATATTCATGGATATAGATCTGATCATAAACTCGAACTTCATCGGATCCCAACAAACAGACCACAAAAAGTCACTACATCAAATAGATCTCCAAGAACAACGAGGAGAACATTGTATTGAGAATCAAAAAGAGAGAAGAAGCCATCTAGATACTGCCTACGGACCTGTAGGTCTATGGTGAACTACTCACGCATCATCGGAGGAGGACCAATGAGGATGATGAACCCTCCGTGATCATGTTCCCCTCCGGCAGAGTGCCGTAAGAGGGCTCCAGATTGGATCTCGTGGTTCTGGAACTTGCGTCGGTTGGAATTGTGTTTCGTCGACTCCCCTAGGGTTTCTGGAGTATTTGGGTATTTATAGAGCTGAGAGGTGGTGGAGGAGACCCCGTGGGCCCCACAACCCATCAGGGCACCCAGGGGCCTCTAGCGCGCCCTGGTGTCTTGTGGGCTCCACGGGCCTCCTCTCTAGTGCTTCCTTGGCTCCCTAGTTGTCTTCTGGTCCAAAAAAACTTCAAAAAGTTTCGATGCGTTTGGACTCCGTTTGATAGGGATATTCTGAGAAGTAAAAAACAAGCAAAAAACAACAACTGGCACTGGGCACCATGTCAATAGGTTAGTCCCAAAAAATGATATAAAGTTGCTATAAAATGGTTGTAAAACATACAAGAATGATAATATATCATCATGGACCAATCAAAAATTATAGAGACCATGGAGATGTATCATCATCCCCAAGCTTAATTCATGCTCGTCCTTGAGTAGGTAAATGATAAAAATAAATTTTTTGATGTGGAATGCTGCCTAACATGTTCATCACATATTCTTTTCTTTTGTAGCATGGACATTTGGACTTTTAGATGGTTCAAAGCAATAGCCTATATTTGAGATGAAGACTTCAATACTCAAGCATATAAACAAGCAACCATGTCTTTCCAAATATCAACACTAAAGAAAGTTGTCCCTAGCCCATTATGTTGAACCATTGATCCATTAATGAAACACACTTGAATATTAGCTACATCCAATGCACAAGTATGATCACAGTGCTCCCTAGTTGGTGCTTTATAAGAGAAGATGGAGAATCAAATAAAAATAAAAATAGCATAAAGTAAATAGATAGGCCCTTCGCAGAGGGAAGCAGAGATTTCTAGAGGTGCCAGAGCTCAAAGCAAAAATTGAGAGATAATTTTTTTTGAGAGGCATGCTTTTCCCGTCAACGAAAACAACCAAGTAATTCCCAATACTTTCCATGCTAGATACGTCATAGGCGGTTTCCAAACATAAAATAAAGTGTATTCCTTTTTCCACCATTCTTTCACAATCCATGGCTAGTCGTATACACGGGTGCCTTCCATACCAACACTTTCCAAGAAATTTATTATTTGACAACATAAAGTAAATTTCTTTTTCATTTCGGGACTGGGCATCCCTATTACCTCCACATTCTCGTGCAATGACAAGTGAATAAACACTCATCTTGAGAATAACAAATCTAGCATGGAAAAATATTGGCCACCTCCTGCCGCTTCATGAGCTGTATGGGCACACAATAAGGAAATTCATTTTGAAAATTAGAGTTGGTACATACAAATTTACTTAGAACGGCACAGAAATACCGCAGATAGGTAGGTATGGTGGACTCATATGGCAAAACTGGGTTTAAGGATTTTTGATGCACAGGTAGTATCTCTACTTAGTACAAGTGGAGGCTAGCAAATAGATTGAGAAGCAACCAACCAAGAACCAAAATTCTCATAAACGAGCATTAAGCATAACTAACACCGAATAATGCACCACAAGTAGGATGTAATTTTATTGCATGACTATTGACTTTCGTGCTTGCATAGGGAATCACAAACCTTAACACCAATATTCTTACTAAAGCATAATTACTCACCAACATGACTCATATATTACTATCATCATATCTCAAAACTATTACAAAGAATCAAGTTTATTTTGTCCAATAATCTTCATGAAAGTTTTTATTATATCCCTCTTGAATATCTATCACTTTGGGACTAGTTTCATATACTGCAATTGCTTTTGACAAGCTTGAACAAATTTAAGTGAAGAACATGAGCATAAAGATTTTCATCTCTCAAAATAATATAAGTGAAGTATGAGAGATTTTCTTCAGAAAATTTACCAACTATAAAATAAATCTAAGTGAAGCATCAGAGTATTTCTTCAAAAAAATAAAAGCACACCGTGCTCAAAAAGATATAAGTGAAGCACTAGAACAATTCCATAGCTCAAAAAAGTTGAAGTGAAGCACAAAGAGCAATTCTAACAAATCATAGCATATTTTTGGCTCTCTCAGATAGGTGTGTCTAGCAAAACTCATGATATGTGACGAATAAAATTATAGCTCCAAGTAAAATTACCGATGGTTGTTAGAAGAAAGAGGGGATGCCTTCTGGGGCATCCCTAAGCTTAGTTGCTTGGTTCTCCTTGAATATTAACTTGGGGTGCCGTGGGCCTCCCCAAGCTTAGGCTCTTTTTACTCCTCATTCCTTCATCCATTGTGATCTCACCCATAACTTGAAAACTTCAATCACACAAAACTTAACAAAACCTTCGTGAGATCCGTTAGTATAATAAAGCAAATCACCACTCTAAGTACTGTTGCAAACCCATTCATATTTTATTATTGCATTTTACCTATTGTATTCCAACTTTACCATGGCTTATACCCTTGATACAATCCATAGATTCATCAAAATAAGCACACAATGCAACAAAAACAGAACTGTCAAAAACAGAAGAGTCTGTAGTAATCTGGACTTTGTCCATACTTATGTAACTCGAAAAATTCTGAAAAAATAGGAAAACATAGGCAATTTGTATATCAATCTTGTGTAAAATCTTCAGAATTTTATCACGCTTCTCTGATTTTTAACAATTCTGCTACTGGGCGCAAAAGTTTGTGTTTTTCAACAAGATCAAATCAACTATCACCAAACATGATCACAAAGGCTTTACTTGGGAAAAACACTAATTAAAACATAAAAAAAGCATAATCATAACATTAGCACAGTTGTATCAACACACAAAAACAGAAAGAAAAAAGAAAAAACTTATTTTAATCATGGGAAAACTTTGTTTTTGCCACTCTAGTTTTTGCCGACTTTGCTTATGCCACTCTAGAATTTGACATCTCACTTTTGCCACTCCTACCTTTTGACAATACATCACAAATGCCATTGGATGGCAAAACCAATAATTTTTTATATCACTTCTGCCACTCTTAGATTTTGAAATGTATCACAATTGCCACTCTGAAAATTTTGTTTTTGCCACGGAATGGCAATTGTGATAATTGTCAAAAGCTAAGGGTGGCAAAAGTGATATGTCAAATTATAGAGTGGCATAAGCAAAGTGGGCAAAAACTAGAGTGGCAAAAACAAAGTTTTCCCTTTATTCATTGGGTTGCCTCCCAACAAGCGCTATCGTTTTATGCCCGTAGATAGGCATTGAGATTTCATTGATCCTCACATGAAAGATAATAATTGAAACACAAAGAGAGCATCATAAAACATGTGACAAACACATTTAAGTCTAACATACTTCCTATGCATAGGAATTTTATAAGCAAACAAATTATCAAGACAAGAAATATCTAGCTTATGCAAAGGAGAGGAATAAAACATTGAAAATATCAACATAATGAGAGGTAATTTAGTAACATGAAAATTTCTACAACCATATTTTCCTCTCTCATAATAATTACATGTACGATCATACTCAAGTTTAACAATATAGCAAGTATATGAATTTTCTCTCCGTGATAGTGGGATTAACATCAACTAAAGTCATGACCTCTCCAAACCCACTTTTATCAAAAATTCATAAGATTGAACACTCTCCAAATATGTGGGATTATTTTTACCTAAAGTTGACGCTCTTCCAAACCCACTTTCAATATTATTGCAAACAGTATTATCAATATCATATTCATCATGAGGCTTAAATAAATTTTCAAGATCATAAGAAACATTATCACCCCAATCCTGATCATTGCAATAAATAGTAGACATATCAAAATTAGCATCCCCGAGCTTGGGGTTTTGCATATTATTAGCACAATTGACATTGATAGAATTTATAATAACACCATCGCAATCATGCTTTTCATTCAAGGAACTATCATGAATCACTTCATAAATTTCTTCTTTTAGCACTTCATCACAATTTTCAGATTCACGAATTTCAAGCAAAACTTCATAAAGATAATCCAGTGCACTCAGCTCACTAGAGATTGGTTCATCATAAGTGGATCTTTAAAGAGATTAGCAAGAGGATGAGGATCCATATTGATAGATTTTTAGCAGGCGAAGATGCAAGCAAATAGAAGGCACATGGCAATACAAGCAAAGATAGCAAACAAGCAAAAGGAAAACGAAAAAGAAGGCAAATAAAAAGGCAAATATTTTTGTGCTTTTCACAAAAACTTTTTAGAACTAGGGGAGATGGAAATGAGAGGCAAATGACAAATAATGTAAATTACAAGGAGATGTGATTTGTGATTAGGAACCTGATAGATGTCGATGATGTCTCCCCAGCAATGCCGCCAGAAATTCCTTTGACGTGGCTTAGACTGCATCGGTATTTCCCCAAAGAGGAAGGGATGATGCAGCACATCTACGGTAAGTATTTCCCTTGGTTATGAAACCAAGGTTATCAATCCAGTAGGAGAACCAAGCAACACTATGTAAATGGTACCTACACACAAAGAACAAATACTTGCAACCCGACGCGTAAGAGGGGTTGTTAATCCCTCCTCTGTAAAAAGATAGATTAAATTGTCTGGGTTTGGATAAATAGATCTAAATAAAACACGAAATAAAATAAGTAAATAAAAAAGTGCAGCAAGGTATTTTTGGGTTTTTCTAATAATAGATCTGAAAACAATATGATAAAAGATAGACTCGGGGGCCGTAGACTTCACACATCGACCGCTGCATCTACTACTATTACTCCACACATCGACCGCTATCCAGCATGCATCTAGTGTATTAAGTTCATGAAAAAATGGAGTAATAGTTGGGCAATTAAGTTCATGAAAATCTAGTGTATTAAGTTCATGATAAAGAAGAGACCCGAGGGCCGTAGATTTCACTAGTGGCTTCTCTCGAGAAAAATAGCATACGGTGGGTAAACACATTATTGTTGGGCAATTGATAGAACCTCAAATAATCATGACGATATCTAGGCAATGATCATTATATAGGCATCACGTCCAAGATTAGTAGACCGACTCCTGCCTGCATCTACTACTATTACTCCACACATCGACCGCTATCCAGCATGCATCTAGTGTATTAAGTTCATGGAAAATGGAGTAATGCAATAAGAACGGTGACATGATGTAGACAAGATCTATTCATGTAGGGATAGACCCATCTTGTTATCCTCAATAGCAACAATACATACGTGTCATTTCCCCTTCTGTCACTGGGATTGAGCACCGTAAGATCAAACCCATCACAAAGCACCTCTTCCCATGGCAAGAAAAATTGATCTAGTCGGCCTAACTAAACCAAAGATTTGAACAAGAAATGTGAGGCTAAAAGTAATCATGCAAATAAGAGATGAAAACTCAAATAACTTCCATGGATAAAATAGATCTGATCATAAAATCAAAGTTCATCGGATCCCAACAAACACACCGCAAAAGGAGTTACATCAAATAGATCTCCAAGAGACCACTGTATTGAGAATCAAAAGAGGGAGAGAGCAAGCCATCTAGCTACTACCTACGGACCCGTACGTCTACAATGAACTACTCACGCATCATGAGAGAGGCACCAATGAGGATGATGAACCCCTCCGTGATGGTGTCTAGATTGGATCTGTGGTTTCTAGAACTTGCAGTGGCTGGAATTGTGTTTCGTCGACTCCCTTAGGGTTTTTGGAATATTGGCGTATTTATAGAGCAAAGAGGCAGTGCGGTAGGCCATCAAGGTGGGCACAACCCACCAGGGCGCGCCTGAGCCCCTAGGCGCGCCCAGGTGGGTTGGGCCCCCCTCGGGGCACCCCTCTGGGACTTCTTTGCCCATCCTGTGTCTTCTGGCCCAAAAAAATTCTCCAAAAAGTTTCGCTGCGTTTGGTCTCCGTTTGGTATTGATTTTTGCGAAGTAAAAAACAAGCAAAAAACAACAACTGGCATTGGGCACTATGTCAATAGGTTAGTCCCAAAAAATGATATAAAGTTGCTATAAAATGGTTGTAAAACATCCAACAATGATAATTTAACAGCATGGAACAATCAAAAATTATAGATACATTGCAGACGTATCAAGGCATCACGTCCAAGATTAGTAGACCGACACCTGCCTGCATCTACTACTATTACTCCAAACATCGACCGCTATCCAGCATGCATCTTGTGTATTAAGTTCATGGAGAATAAGAACGATGACATGATGTAGACAAGATCTATTCATGTAGGAATAAACCCCATCTTTTTATCCTTAACAGCAACCATCAATACGTGCCTCGCTAGTCCGTCTTTCACTGGGTGAGGACACCGCAAGATCGAACCCATCACAAAGCACCTCTCCCCATTGCAAGAAAAATCAATCTAGGTTGCCAAACCAAACCAAAGTTTCGGAGAAGAAATATGAGGCTATAAATAATCATGCATATAAGAGATCAAAGAAGACTCAAATAATATTCATGGATATAGATCTGATCATAAACACGAACTTCATCGGATCCTAACAAACACACCGCAAAAAGTCATTACATCAAATAGATCTCCAAGAAGAACAAGGAGAACATTTTATTAAGAATCAAAAAGAGAGAAGAAGACATCTAGCTACTGCCTACAGACCCGTAGGTCCATGGTGAACTACTCACGCATCATCGGAGGAGCACCAATGAGGATGATGAACCCCTCCGTGATCGTGCTCCCCTCCGGCGGAATGCTGGAATAGGGCTCTAGATTGGATCTTGTGGTTCTGGAACTTTCGGCAATCGCAATTGTGTTTCGTCGACTCCCCTAGGGTTTCTGGAATATTTGGGTATTTATAGAGCTGAGAGGCAGTGTAGGAGGCCCCCATGGGCCCCACAACCCATCAAGGCACGCCAGGGGACTCTGGCGCGCCCTGGTGTCTTGTGGGCTCCACGGGCCTCCCCTCTCGTGCTTCCTTGGCTCCCAAGTTGTCTTTTGGTCCAAAATAATCTCCAAAAAGTTTCTCTGTATTTGGACTCTGTTTGATAGGGATATTCTATGAAGTAAAAAACAAGCAAAAAACAGCAACTGGCATTGGGCACTATGTCAATAGGTTAGGCCCAAAAAATGATATAAAGTTGGCATAAAATGATTGTAAAACATCCAAGAATGATAATATAACAGCATGCAACAATCAAAAAATATAGATATGTTGGAGACGTATCAGTCGTGTACTACGCATGGCGTCCTTGTTGGGTGTGCACACAACACCCACCACACGCTCCGCCGCGCTGCCCGTCGGCAGCTGTTGCCGGCCGCCGTTGCCGCCACCGCACGATCTGCCGCCGTGTCCGCCACACCACCATCGAAAGCCATGGCCATTGCTCGTTCTACCACCGTGCCCCGAAGGCGGGAGGTGTACGTCGTCGCCGCAACCCCACTGTTCGCCACCGTGGCCATCACCCGCTCCGCCACCGCAGCCCGAAGGTGCTAGGTGGCCGTCGTGGCCGCCACCCCACCACCGACTGCCGGGGTCATCACCCGCTCCGCCACCGCCGCCCGAAGGAGGGAGGTGGAGGTGGATCCCCGCATGTGCGTCAGCGACCTTGCGCGCTACATCGAGTTCCCGCTGGAGGAGGAGGAGCGCCTGGTCGAGCATGCAAAGAGTCTTATCACTGCCATGGCCGCAGCACACGCCGCTGCAGAGGCGTGGAATGAGGAGATCTATGATGAGTCCCACGCGTTGAGAGGGGTCATCTGGAGCAGCAGAGGGCGTTTGAGGCGAGCGTCGCTAAAGGTGCAGCAGTGGCAAGCACCGGATTCCACTTCTCCAGCTCGTCGGTAGGCTTCTCCTCCTCTACCTCTTACTGAGCGCGCTCGGCAGGGGAGAGGCTGCTGGAAGTAGTACAAAGCCCCGTAGTAGCAGTAGTATTTAGGGGCTATTTTGTTCAGTTCATCTGACTATAGATATGGTTGAACCATACTACGTACTTAAAATTAGCTAGTATATATAGTTGAACTAGCTATTTCAATACATGGTTGGCAACAATTGGGGAAAAGTTTGTTCGGTTCAGCTGTCGAGTTGAACTGTTTGTATAGAGAATGACTGCTTAATTAGTCTATGAATGAAATCTATGCTTACTAAATTTCAGTTGCAAAATTAGACAGTGCTAGTGATTTTTAGCTGCAAATTTCTATAAATGGCAATGTTACAAGGTTGACAAATGGCAATGTTACTAGATCGACAAATGCAAATGTTTCCAGTTTGACAAATGGCAACGTACCCAATATGACAGATGCAAATCTTACCAAATTGTTTGTATGTGGTTCCACACGAGTCATCATAAAAAATGGCTTGCGATGAAGGGATGTACAAATCCTGCTCGCCAGATTTTCTCTTGGCTTAGTGGCGAAGGAACCATAGCTCTCGCTTTGCATATGGTGTCCAATCTAAACTGTTTGCTATGAAGAGATGCACACATGTTGCACGTCAAATTTTCCCTTGGCTTACTGAGAAAGGACCATAGCTCTCGCTTTGCATATGGGCGTTGTACCAAAAATGTTTGTGGTGTAGAGATGCACAAATCATGTGCGGCAAATTTTCCCTTGGCTTACTGGGGAAGCTCTCGGTTTGCATACGGGTGTTCTATCTAAAACGTTTGCGATGAGTTTTTTAAATTTAAAAAACATTGATCTTTTTAGAAAAAACTTTTGATAAGTCTGTACATTCAGAGAGAAAATCGCAAGTATGTTCCTGCCATCGGTTTCATTCAGTCACACTGTGACTTTACATTCATAAGATTGAGATACATTATTAAACCCAAAAAAACTAATTGTGGCAGCATGCTGCGCCGGCGTTGTCATCCTCCGGACACTGATGTTCAAGTCTTCAACCATCCTAGACTATTCTTGACTTGAAAATCAAAGACTGTGTCGTTGCGCGATCGATGGGCAGGGCGCGGGAGGATGGCGTCTCGTGGTGCTGCGAGGTAGCGATCAACGGTGGTGTCCCATGACACTGAGGGGGACGTGCGCATGGGCATGGGCGCGGCAGGTGCAGGCAAACGCACGGGGACCGGTACCGCGGTGGGTGCAGGGGTGCACACGGGCACAAGTGGGGGCACCGGCATGTACACGAGCTCGTGCGGGTCCGCGAGCAACTCGCTGACGCCCGCGGCTTCCAGCTCTGTGATAGTGCTCGGCGACCAGCCCATCAATGTTGGAAATATGCCCTAGAGGCAATAATAAAGTGGTTATTATTATATTTCCTTTGTTCATGATAATCGTTTATTATCCATGCTATAATAGTATTAACCGGAAACTCGAATATATGTGTGGATACATAGACAACAACATGTCCCTAGTAAGCCTCTACCGTACTAACTCGTTGATCAAAGATGACTATGGTTTCCTAGCCATGGACATGAGTTGTCATTTGATAATGGGATCACATCATTAGGAGAATGAAGTGATGGACAAGACCCAAACTATAAATGTAGCATATGATTGTATCAAGTTTACTGCTATTATTTGCTACATGTCAAGTATATGTTCCTACGACCATAAGATCATGCAACTCACTGACATCGGAGGAGTACCTTGTGTGTATCAAACATCGCAATATAACTGGGTGACTATAAAGGTGCTCTACAGGTATCTTCGAGGGTGCCTGTTGAGTTGGCATGGATCAATACTGGGACTTGTCACTCCGTATGACGGAGAGGTATCTCAGGGCCCACTTGGTAATACAACATCACAATAAGCTAGCAAGCAATGTGACCAATGAGTTAGTCACGGGATCTTGTATTATGGAATGAGTAAAGAGACCTGCCGGTAATGAGATTAAACTAGGTATGGAGATACCGACGATCAAATCTCGGGCAAGTAACATACCAATAGACAAAAGGGAACTGCATACGGGATTAGCTCAATCCTTGACGTCGAGGTTCGACCGATAAATATCTTCGTGGAATATGTAGGAGTCAATATGGGCATCTAGGTCCCGCTATTGGTTATTGACCAGAGAGGAGTCTCGGTCATGTCTACATGATTCTCGAACCCGTAGGGTCGCACGCTTAACGCTCGGTAGCGCTAGGGTAGTATTGAGATATTACTAGTGGAAAGTCCGAAGGTTGTTCGGAGTCCCGGATGGAATCCGGGACATCACGAGGAGCTCCAGAATGGTCCGGAGGTGTAGATTCATATATGGAAAGTTGTTATCGGGGTTTTGGAAAAAGTTCGAGTTCTTTCGGTATTGTACCGGGAAGGTTCTAAAATGTTCCAGAATGGGGCCCACCTGCATGGGGGACCCACATGAACGTGGGCAGTTGGGAAATTCCCTACAACCCTGGTCTAGGCGCACCAAGATCCTCCCTTAAAAGGAATAGTATCATATCCCAAAGGGATTAGATCAGGATCCCTAAAAAGAGGGGGATATCGATCGGTGGGGAAGGAAAGGAGGGATTTCCTCCCCCCCCCCTTTGACCAATGCCCCTAGGGCCTTGGAGGGCAAGCCACCAGCCCCCTCCACGCCTACATAAAGATGGGGAGGCATTGGGGGTAGCGACCCTTCGACCCTTGCCCGTTACCTCTCCCAACTCCTCCCACAATTCAGCGGTACACGCTTGGCGAAGCCCAGCCGGAGTTCCGCTGCCACCACCGCCACCACCACGCTGTCGTGTTGGTTCAGATCTCATCTACCTCCTCTCTCTCACTTGCTGTATCAAGAAGGAGAGGACGCCGAGCCGCACGTGTGCTAAACTCAGAGGTGTCGTTCGTTCGGCACTTGATCGGGAATTCGTGGACGGATCGTGATTGGATCGCGAAAATGTTCGACTACATCAACCGCATTTCTTAACGCTTCCGCTTAGCGATCTACAAGGGTATGTAGATCTAATCTGTCCTCTCATAGATGGTCATCTCCTAGATTGATCTTGGTGAGCGTAGGATTTTTTTTGTTTCCCATGCAATGTTCCCTAACTGTGGCATCATGAGCTAGGTCTATGTGTAGATGACATCACGAGTAGAACACAAAGGAGTTTGTGGGCGTTGATATTCAGCTTGCTTACATGCTTGATCACTTGGGTAATTATATGAGTAGAACGGTTAATGATCTTAAGCTTATTAGTAAACATGCTTCCATGGTTACAACTCAAGTAGAACAAGTACTTAAAGCTCAAGATGATTTGCTTAATGAGTTGAATAGTAAGAATAATGATAATGTTGTTAGGGTTATGACTAGAGCTGGTAAAATGACCCAGGAACCTTTGTATCATGAGGGCCATCCTAAGAGAGTTGAGCAAGATTCTCAGAGAATTAATACTGATACACCTAGTCCTCGTACTAAAAAAAAGGAAACTGGTAGGACTTTGCATGCTAGAGAACCTGTTATAGATACACCTGAGAATCCCAATGATATTTCTATTTCTGATGCTGAGACACAATCTAGTGATGAACATGAACCTAGTGATAATGTTAATGATGAAGTTCATGTTGATGCTCAACCTAGTAATGATAATGATGTAGAGATTGAACCTGCTATTGATCTTGATAACCCACAACCAAAGAATCAAAGTTATGATAAGAGAGACTTCATTGCTAGGAAACATGGTAAAGAAAGAGAACCATGGGTTCATAAACCCATGCCCTTTCCTCCTAAGCCATCCAAGAAAAAGGATGATGAGGATTTTGAGCGCTTTGCTGAAATGATTAGACCTATCTTTTTGCGTATGCGTTTGACTTATATGCTTAAAATGCCTCCTTATGCTAAATACATGAAGGATATTGTTAGTAATAAAAACAAAGATACCGGAAGCTGAAATTTCCACCATGCTTGCTAATTATACTTTTAAGGGTGGAATACTATAGAAACTTGGAGATCCAGGAGTACCAACTATACCATGCTCCATTAAAAGAAACTATGTTAAAACTGCTTTATGTGATCGTGGAGCCAGTGTTAGTGTTATGCCTTTCTCTTTATATCGTAGACTTGAATTGAATAAGTTGACACCTACTGAAATTTCTTTGCAAATGGCTGATAAATCAACTGCTATATCCATCGGTATTTGTGAGGATGTGCCTGTTGTGGTTGCAAACGTTACTATCTGAACGGACTTTGTTATTCTTGGTATTCCCGAGGACGGCAGTATGTCGATCATCCTTGGTAGACCCTTTTTAAATACTGCAGGGGCTGTTATTGATTGCAACAAAGGCAATGTCACTTTTCATGTTAATGGTAATGAGCATACGGTACACTTTCCGAAGAAACAACCTCTAGTACATAGTATCAATTCTATTGGAAAAGTTTCAACTATTACTATTGGAGGTTTTGAATTCCCTCTTCCTACTGCCAAAAAGAAATATGATATTCTTATTGTTAGGGAAATGCATATCCCCGTTGAGGTAACCTAGTGTTATTCGAAAGTTTTCCGGTTTCATGTCATTCGGAAGAAGTTTGTTCATAAGACTTGATCAACATTATTAGTGGATTCCTTTGATGAGCATGAGATGGATGAATTTAGAAGGCACAACTCTCTGCACCCATCTTTTACTTTCTGTTAATTAGTTTAAATAAAGCAAAAATAGTATTTTCTCTCTGTTTTCTGAATTTGTGCAATAAAAAAATGTCCCTAAAATAAAAGTTCTCCTAATGCCCTGAAAATTTAGTATGGTTTTTGTATAATGTTTTAGAATTTTTGGCACTTAGAACACATCATGGGGCCTCACCAGCTGGCCACAAGGGTGGAGGGCGCACCCACCCCCTTGGGGCGCGCCCTGACCTTGTGGGCCCCATGTGGCCCTCTCCACTTATTCCAGCACCCGTCCTCTCCTTCTTCCTCCAGAAAAAACCACTCCATAGCTCAAACTCGTGTTCTTGCTCATCTTGCTGCCATTTTGGATCTCCTTGCTCAAAGCTCCATTCGCAAAACTGCTTTGCGGATTATTGTTCGGTATGTGACTCCTCCAATGGTCCAATTAGTTTTTGTTCTAGTGCTTTATTTATTGAATAAAAATTCTGCTGTGGTGACCTTGTTCTTGAGTTTGCATGTCAAATTTATGTGGTCCAAAGTAGTTTTGATGCATGATATAGCCTCTAAGCACTTGTAGGAGTAGTTGCTATCAATTTTGTTGAGTTTGGTTCACTTTTATTTTGAGTCACTGAAAATTTCAGAAAATTTCAGAGGAAGAAAATGTTGAGGAGATTGTTGAGAGGTTCCTCAAGCCGTGGTTCGGGGGAAGAAGAAAACGAGGAGAAGGAAAAGCCCAAGTATAATCTTCCTCCTGCCGCGAAGATTTGGCCGTGTGAATGGCCATGTGATACATTCTCACAAGCATCCGGCATTTATGATGATTTCTATTATTTGGCTGGAAATGCAGGTATCACCGACTTCCTCCTCGACCAGTGTGATCAGTATCTCCTACTCACTAATACTTTCGTGCAAAATTTTCATTTTCATGCTAGGAGATCACCACCCATGGTAGATTTTCACTTATATGGTGAGTACAAAGAAATGACGCTTTATGACTTTTGTGAGGTTTCTAAATTACCTTATGAAGGTAGCGTCGAGGAACCACGTCCTGGTGATGTGGGAAGTTTTATTCATGAAATTACCGTAGGGGAAAACAGAGGAGTGTCAGGAGCGAGAGTGGCTAGTATACATTTTCCTGTTTTACGCTATTAATCATTATTCGCTGGGAGATGTTTAATTGGTCGAGGGGAGAGTGGAGGCCTTAGTGGCCCTGACCTCGCCATTTTGCGCCATGCTTTACATAGAGATCGAACTTACAGTTTGGGCGCTATGGTCGCTAAACGGTTGAGTTTAAACCATACAAAGGGTCCTATTTTCTGAGGTATCTTTGCCTCCCACCTTGCTAAACACTTTGAGATACCCATTAGGCACTATGAAAAAGAACAGAAATTGCTACCCACTATACATTTAGATTATGACAGCATGGTAGCACATAAGTTTATTCACCATGATGAGGAAAAGAGACTTATTTATACCATGGTATTTAGCAAGGTCACCTTTCAGATTATTACCTTGCATGCACCTATTTTGTTCGATATTCATTCAGGCAGGTACTTTGTTTTGCCCGCGGACATTCATGCATACTGGTAGGGGATGCAATCCCCGCCTCCTCAGCTAGAGCCATCACCTGATCAATACCAGGAGTCTGTTTATCAGTGGGAGCCACAGGAGCTCGCTAACCAGTGGAACCCCCAGGATCCTCCTCAGTACACTGGAGAGGGTTACTTCGATGCATGGGCGTAGACCAACTTAGGCCAAAAGCCTAAGCTTGGGGGAGTACGTATTTCTCACCGACATTACATTCATGTTCACACACTCATTTCAGTTGTCGGGGCTCATACTTTTTCATTGTATTATCCATGTTAGTTTATTTCTTTTCTTTATCTGCTTTCTTCTTGTGTGTTTGAAAAACCTTAAGAAAAACCCAAAAAAATAGTTGTAGTTAGTTTACTTTCTATGCATGCTTAGTGGTATAATTAAAAGAAAACCCAAAAAGATTTCTCATTCTTCTTTCGCTTGGTGGGAGCTTTCCCGTGTAAATAGTTTTTCTCGTTCTTGTTTTACTTTCTTGAGAAAAACAAAAAATCCAAAAATATTTCAGTGTGTTTCTTTGCAATTCTTTTCTTTTCTTTGGGGGTCGAGAGGAGAAGACCACGATGAAAATGATGAGTGGCTCTCATATGCATTATTGTTGATCTAACAAAGAGCCCATATTACCTTGTCTTCTCCTTTGAATAAATGTTTGCATATTCCAGCTTAGTCCAATGCACGTGCACTATTATTATTATCCACACCGTTTGGTCGTGCAAGTGAAAGGCAACAATGACGATATATGATGAAATGATTGAGATGAGGAAAAGCTGGTATGAACTCGACCTATCTTAATTTTGTAAATATGATTAGTTCATCATTCCTGATTCAGCCTATTATGAATGAAACATGTTTGCAATGACAATTAGAGATTATAGTTATTCATGCCATGCTTAATCAGCTAGGAGTTTATAATGGTTTACCTTGCGTGCCAAGATGGAAATTAAAATGGTTGTGATGTAGTATGATAGGATGGTATCCTCCTTTGAATGATTCTAGTGGCTTGACTTGGCACATGTTCATGCATGTAGTTGAAACAAAATCAACATAGCCTCTACGATATTTATGTTCATGATGGTTTATATCCTACTCATGCTTGCACTCAATGTTGGTTAATCTCAATGCATGTTTATGACTGTTGTCGCTCTCTAGTTGGTCGCTTCCCAGTCTTTTTCTAGCCTTCACTTGTACTAAGCAGGAATACTGCTTGTGCATCCACTTCCATAAACCCCAAAGTTGTTCATATGAGTCCATCGTACCTACCTATATGCGGTATTTACCTGCCGTTACAAGTAAATTTGCATGCGCCAAACTCTAAACCTTCAAATGATAATCTGATTTGTATGCTCGAATAGCTCATATACCAACTAGGGCTATCAATATCTTCCATGCTAGGTGGGTTATTCTCACGATGAGCGGACTCCGCTCATCATTCACGAGAAAATGGCTGGTAACCGAGATGCCCAGTCCCATGCTCAAATCAAATCAAAATAATTGCAAACAAAACTCCCCCTTGACTGTTGTTTGTTGGACGGTACCCGTTGTTTCGGGCGAGCCATGGAGTGTGCTTGTTGGTGGTGGGGGAGTATAAACTTTACCATTCTGTTTGAGAACCGCCTATAATGTATGTATCATGGAAGATACTGAGGTCTCTTTGTTTTTATGTTGACAATGAAAGCATACCGCTCAAAATATTATTCAACCTCTATTTTAAAACTCGAGCTCTAGCACCTCTACAAATCCCTGCTTCCCTCTGCGAAGGGCCTATCTATTTACTTTTATTGTTGAGTCGTCATCCTCTTATAAAAAGCACCAGTTAAAGAGCACCATTGTCATTTGGATGCATTGCTATTAATTTATATTGAGTATGACTGTGACTGGATCTCTTTTACGATGAATTACAATGTCTAGTCAGTCGTTGATCTTCAGGGGTGCTCTGCATTTATGTTTTGCGGTCTCAGAAAGGGCTAGCGAGATACCATCTTGTTATATCATATCATGATTGTTTCAAGAAAGTGTTGTCATTTGAGATATATTATTATTGCTCGCTAGTTGATTATGCCATTTATGTGAGTAAATGTGAGAACTAAAAGTTATTGTGAATATGGTTAGTTCATGATCTTTGCTGCAAAACTTGAATGCTGGCTTTACATTTTTGCAACAACAAGATGAAACAGAGTTTGTAAAAGTTTTTCTTTATCACTTTCAATTTGTCAACTGAATTGCTTGAGGACAAGCAATGGGTTAAGCTTGGGGGAGTTGATACATCTCCGTCGTATCTACTTTTTCAAACTCTTTTTCCCTTGTTTTGGACTCTAATTTGCATGATTTGAATGGAACTAACCCGGACTGATGTTTTTTCAACAGAATTGCCATGGTGTTATTTTTGTGCAGTATAAAAAGTTCTCAAAATGACCTGAAACTTCACGGTGATAAGTTTTGGAATTAATAAAAAAATATTGATGAAAGAATCAAGTGAAGGGGGCCCACACCCTGGCCACAAGGGTGGGGGTGCACCACCCGACCTTGTGGGCCCCCTGGACCTCCACCGACCTCAACTCCAACTCCATATATTCTCTTTCGGAGAGAAAAAAATAAGAGAGAAGGATTCATCGCGTTTTATGATACGGAGCCGCCGCCAATCCATGTTCTTCCTCGGGAGGGCAGATCTGGAGTCCGTTTGGGGCTCCTGGGAGGGGAATCCGTCGCCATCGTCATCATCAACCATCCTCCATCACCAATTTCATGATGCTCACCGCCGTGCGTGAGTAATCCCATCGTAGGCTTGCTAGACCGTGATGGGTTGGATGAGATTTACCATGTAATCGAGTTAGTTTTGTTAGGGTTTGATCCCTAGTATCCACATGTTGTAAGATTGATGTTGTTATGACTTTGCTATGCTTAATGTTTGTCACTAGGGCCCGAGTGCCATGATTTCAGATCTGAACCCTTTATGTTTTCATGAATATATTTGTGTTCTTGATGCTATCTTGCAAGTTATAGTCACCTACTGCGTGTTATGATCTGGCAACCCCGGAGTGACTATAGTCGGGACCACTCCCGGTGATGACCGTAGTATGAGGAGTTCATGTATTCACTAAGTGCTAATGCTTTGGTCCGGTACTCTATTAAAAGGAGGCCTTAATATCCCTTAGTTTCCAATACGACCCCGCTGCCACGGGAGGGTAGGACAAAAGATGTCATGCAAGTTCTTTTCCATAAGCACGTATGACTATATTCGGAATACATGCCTACATTATATTGATGAATTGAAGCTAGTTCTGTGTCACCCTATGTTATAACCGTTGCATGATGAATGCCATCCGACATAATCCATCATTGATCCATTGCCTACGAGCTTTTCATATATTGATACTTGCTCAGTTACATTTCTGTTGCTACTGTTACAATTGCTACAAAACTAGTATTGTTACTTCTGTCACCGTTATCGTTACTTCCATACTACTTTGCTATGAAATACTTTGCTGCAGATATTAAGTCTTTCAGGTGTGGTTGAATTGACAACTCAGCTGCTAATACTTGAGAATATTCTTTGGCTCCCCTTGTGTCGAACAATAAATTTGGGTTCAATACTCTACCCTCGAAAACTGTTGCGATCCCCTATGCTTGTGGGTTATCAACGACACTGTATGAATTGTGGTTTGTTAAGAAACCTAAGTTGTCATTCCTTAAGGTTTGGGGCTGCGATGCTTATGTCAAAAGGCTTCAGCCAGAAAAGCTTGAACCCAAAGCGGACAAATGCGTCTTCATAGGATACCCAAAGGAGATGATTGGGTATACCTTCTATATCAGATCCAAGGGCAAGGTGTGTGTTGCTAAGAACAGGTCCTTTCTCGAGAAAGTGTTTCTCTATAAAGAATTGAGTGGGAGGAAAATAGAACTTGATGAGGTTGTTGAACCTTTACTTCAACAAGTGAGTAGTGCAACGCAGAAAGATGTTTCTGTGACACCTACGTCAGTTGAAGAGGAAGCTAATGATGGTGATCATGAAGTTTCGGATCAAGTTGCTATTGAACCTCGTAGGTCGACAAGGATACGTACTGCTCCTGAGTGGTACGGTAACCCTGTCTTGGAGGTCATGTTGTTGGACAACAACAACGATGAACCTACGAGCTATGGAGAAGCGATGGTGGGCCCGGATTCCGACAAATGGTTAGAGGCCATGAAATCCGAGATGGGATCCATGTATGAAAACAAAGTATGGACTTTGGAAGTATTACCTGAAGGGCGAAAGGCCATTCAGAATAAATGGATCTTCAAGAAGAAGACGGACACAGATGGTAATATCACCGTCTAAAAAGCTCGACTTGTGGCAAAGGGGTTTTCACAAGTTCAAGGAGTTGACTACGATGAGACTTTCTCACCCGTAGCAATGCTTAAGTCCGTCGGAATTATGTTGGCAATAGCTGCATTTTTTGGATTATGAAATCTGGCAGATGGATGTCAAAACATCGTTCCTTAATGGTTTCCTTAAGGAAGAGTACTATACGATGCAACCAAAAGATTTTGTCGATCCAGAGAATGTTGACAAAGTGTGCAAGCTCCAGCGATCCATTTATGGGTTGGTGCAAGCATCTCAGAGTTGGAATATTTGCTTTGATGAGGTGATCAAAGCATTTGGGTTTATACAAGTTTATGGAGAAGCTTGTATTTACAAGAAAGTGAGTGGGAGCTCTATAGAGTTTCTAATATTATATGTGGATGACATATTGCTGATTGGAAATAGTATAGAACTTTTGGAAACCATGAAGGAATATTTAAACAAGAGTTTTTCAATGAAGGACCTAGGAGAAGCTGCTTTCATATTAGGCATCAAGATCTATAGAGATAGATCAAGACGCTTGATAGGACTTTCACAAAGCACATACCTTGATAAGATTTTGAAGAAGTTCAAAATCGATCAGTCCAAGAAGGGGTTCTTGCCTGTTTTGCAAGGTGTGAAGTTGAGTAAGACTCAATGCCCAGCGACTGCAGAGGATAGAGAAAAGATGAGTGTCGTCCCCTATGCTTCTGCCATAGGCTCTATCATGTATGCGATGTTGTGCACACGCTATTGCAGGATGCCGCTAACGCGACACTACGATCAGAGACCCTTGAACGAAACTGTGTGCGATGCCATAATCGCAAATGGTGGTTTAAAAAACCCGTCAAAAAAGGTGCAAAACGTTTGCGATGGCAGAGCCATCAAACACGGTTCAGATTTTAGTTGCGTGTGTGATGCACGGCATACGGTTCAGTTCAATTAACTGTTCGCGATGAGGAGGAACAAAAGAAATGGGCAGCCAGATGGAGGTGTGTGCGATATACAGCATACGGTTCACTCGGATGAACTGTTTGTGATTAGGCAACACAAAAGAAACGATCATCCAGATGAAGGTGTGCGCGATATACGGCATGCGGTTCACTCGGATGAATTGTTTGCGTTGAGACATGAGAACAAAAACGGTTCAACTTAACAAGATGTGTGTGATACGTGGCAAACATGTCTGTAATCAGAAATGTGTGTGAAGACCGATAATAACACAGACGGTTGCGGCTAATAAGACGTGTGTGTTGTGCGATGGGATTGCATACAGAACAACAACATATATATATACACACATACATACATATATATATACACACACACACTTATAAGGATATGCTTGCATAACCAAATTAAACATCCACTTACATAGGTGGCTACTACAACCATGGCATTTGCACACACCAAAGTAAACTATTACATGCATAATTACATAGGTGGCTACTACACACATGACATTTCCACACACCAATAAAGTAAACTATATATTACATGCATGATTAACTAGCATAAATGATCATCTGATCATCATGTACCTCTTGTGATGCTTGCTCTGCTTGTGGCTCGACCCGAGCTCGTCGATTTGGGTAACGAGGCACTTCCTCATGTCAATGATCCTCATGTCAACAACCGTTTGCGTTGAAGGGATGCACAAATCGTGCGCTGTGGACTTTTCCTCGACTTAAGGGGAAGACCATAGCTCTCACTTTGCATACGGGTGTTCTATGTAAAACGTTTGCGATCAAGAGCTGCACAAATCCTGCTCGGCAAATTTTCCCTTGGCTTCCTGGGGAAGTTGTCGGTTTGCATACGGGTGTTCTAACTAAAACGTTTGTGATGAGTGTTTTATGTTCAAAAACCGAATTAAACTGTGGCTTGGGCGCCATTAATGGAGAGGGAGCAAGGCGGGTGGCAATGGAAGTCAAAGGGCTCGCTTCCCGGTGAGCCTGTGCGGCGTACAGCTCGCATGCTTCCCGTCGAGCCTCCGCATTGGAGTACAGCTCGTACGCCTTCCGTTTAGTCAAGCACTCAAGCACCTGTCCGCATGGCACCTCCTAGCAATTAAAAGAGTGAGGCGTGGCGTCACGTGAATGGTTAACAGAACGCACACAATTTAAATTATACAAAACGTTTGAGATGTTACAGTGGCAGCTATTTGTTTCAAAATGCCTTTGTTGGCTGTTATTCGAGTGCGCCTTCTCTCACAATGGACACGAAAAATACCACAGCATGTCGGGTGCCATTCCATTATAGCATGCCAAGTTTCATGAATTTCAGACGACTTTTGGATTTACTAGAATTTAAAAACAAAGTATCTCAACGTTTTGTCGGCAATCAACAGTGCCCTAGTGTTTGAAATTCATTCCCATTTCTTGCATCGGACCTAAGCATGCCCCGAAGGACATATATTTGATTTTTCAACCAATTTATATGCACTGGAGCTTGTGCATGTAGTTCAAATTTGAACTATGCACATGAAAAGCCTAGAAAACCCAGTTAATGTATGAAAATGTCCAAACGAACCCCGAAAAATTCCAAATGTAAACACAACACTTCTGTTGTTCTATGTTGACACTAGAAATTTTTTGAAAGCAATAAGAGGCAACGGATATCATTTCGTCCCCAAAGGTGGCACGTTCCCTACCGAAACCATCACGCTTGTTGTGAGAAGCTAAGGTTTGTGAGAAGCTTATACCCAAACCTGCCCCAAATGGGACAAAAAATTTTACCATAGCATGTTGATGCTGCTCCATGATAGCATGCCAAGTTTCATAAATTTCAGACGAGTTTTGGATTTACTAGAATTTAAAAGCCATGTATCTCAATGTTTGCGCCAAGTGATGGTGGCAGGGTGTTTGAAATTCATTCCCATTTCTTGCATGGGACCTAAGCATGCAACCAAGGACACATATTTGATTTTTCAACCAGTTTATATGCATTGGAGCTTGTGCATGTAGTTAAAATTTGAATTATGCACATGAAATGCCTAGAAAACCCAGTTAATGTATAAAAATGTCCAAACGAACCCCGAAAAATTCCAAATGTAAACACAACACTCCTATTGTTCTATGTTGACACTCGAAATTTTTTGAAAGCAATAAGAGGCAACGGATATCGTTTTGTCCCCAAAGGTGGCACGTTCCCTACCGAAACCATCACGCTTGTTGTGAGAAGCTCTGGTTTGTGAGAAGCTTATACCCAAACCTTCCACAAATGGGACAAAAAATTTACCATGGCATGTTGATGCCGCTCCATGATAGCATGCCAAGTTTCATGAATTTCAGACAAGTTTTGGATTAACTAGAATTTAAAAGCCAGGTATCTCAATGTTTGCGGCCGAGTGACGGTGGCAGGGTGTTTGAAATTCATTCCCATTTCTTGCATGGGACCTAAGCATGCAACCAAGGACACATATTTGATTTTTCAACCAGTTTATATGCACTGGAGCTTGTGCATGTAGTTAAAATTTGAATTATGCACATGAAATGCCTAGAAAACCCAGTTAATGTATAAAAAATGTCCAAACGAACCCCGAAAAATTCCAAATGTAAACACAACACTCCTATTGTTCTATGTTGACACTCAAATTTTTTTGAAAGCAATAAGAGGCAACGGATATCGTTTTGTCCCCAAAGGTGGCACGTTCCCTACCGAAACCATCACGCTTGTTGTGAGAAGCTCTGGTTTGTGAGAAGCTTATACCCAAACCTTCCACAAATGGGACAAAAAATTTACCATGGCATGTTGATGCCGCTCCATGATAGCATTCCAAGTTTCATGAATTTCAGACAAGTTTTGGATTAACTAGAATTTAAAAGCCAGGTATCTCAATGTTTGCGGCCGAGTGACGGTGGCAGGGTGTTTGAAATTCATTCCCATTTCTTGCATGGGACCTAAGCATGCAACCAAGGACACATATTTGATTTTTCAACCAGTTTATATGCATTGGAGCTTGTGCATGTAGTTAAAATTTGAATTATGCACATGAAATGCCTAGAAAACCCAGTTAATGTATAAAAATGTCCAAACGAACCCCGAAAAATTCCAAATGTAAACACAACACTCCTATTGTTCTATGTTGACACTCGAAATTTTTTGAAAGCAATAAGAGGCAACGGATATCGTTTTGTCCCCAAAGGTGGCACGTTCCCTACCGAAACCATCACGCTTGTTGTGAGAAGCTCTGGTTTGTGAGAAGCTTATACCCAAACCTTCCACAAATGGGACAAAAAATTTACCATGGCATGTTGATGCCGCTCCATGATAGCATGCCAAGTTTCATGAATTTCAGACAAGTTTTGGATTAACTAGAATTTAAAAGCCAGGTATCTCAATGTTTGCGGCCGAGTGACGGTGGCAGGGTGTTTGAAATTCATTCCCATTTCTTGCATGGGACCTAAGCATGCAACCAAGGACACATATTTGATTTTTCAACCAGTTTATATGCACTGGAGCTTGTGCATCTAGTTAAAATTTGAATTATGCACATGAAATGCCTAGAAAACCCAGTTAATGTATAAAAAATGTCCAAACGAACCCCGAAAAATTCCAAATGTAAACACAACACTCCTATTGTTCTATGTTGACACTCAAATTTTTTTGAAAGCAATAAGAGGCAACGGATATCGTTTTGTCCCCAAAGGTGGCACGTTCCCTACCGAAACCATCACGCTTGTTGAGAGAAGCTCTGGTTTGTGAGAAGCTTATACCCAAACCTTCCACAAATGGGACAAAATTTTTACCACGGCATGTTGATGCCACTCCATGATAGCATGCCAAGTTTCATGAATTTCAGACGAGTTTTGGATTTACTAGAATTTAAAAGACAGGTATCTCAATGTTTGCGGCCAAGTGACGGTGGCAGGGTGTTTGAAATTCATTCTCATTTCTTGCATGGGACCTAAGCATGCAACCAAGGAAACATATTTGATTTTTCAACCAGTTTATATGCACTGGAGAATGTGCATGTAGTTCAAATTTGAATTATGCGCATAAAATGCCTGGGAAACCCAGTTAATGTAGAAAAATGTCCAAACAAACCCCGAAAAATTCAAAAATTGAACACAACACTCCACTTGTTCTATGTTGACACTCAAAATTTTTGAAACCAATAAGAGGCAACGGATATCGTTTCGTCCCCAAAGGTGGCACGTTCCCTACTGAAACCATCATGCTTGTTGTGAGAAGCTCTGGTTTGTGAGAAGCTTATACCCAAACCTGCCCCAAATGAGACAAAAATTTACCATGGCATGTTGATTCCATGATAGCATGCCAGGTTTCATGAATTTCAGATGAGTTTTGGATTTACTAGAATTTAAAAGGCATCTATCTCAATGTTTGCGGCCGAGTGACGGTGGCAGGGTGTTTGAAATTCATTCCCATTTCTTGCATGGGACCTAAGCATGCAACCAAGGACACAAATTTCATTTTTTCAACCAGTTTATATGCACCGGAGAATGTGCATGTACTTCAAATTTGAATTATGCGCATAAAAAGCCTGGAAAACCCAGTTAATGTATAAAAATGTCCAAACGAACCCTGAAAAATTCCAAAATTGAACACAACACTCTTGTTTCTATGTTGACACTCGAATGTTTTTTAAAGCAATAAGAGGCAACTTATATCGTTTCGTCCCCAAATGTGGCACGTTCCCTACCGAAACCATCACGCTTGTTGTGAGAAGCTTATACCCAAACCTGCCCCAAATGGGACAAAAAATTTACCACGGCATGTTGATGCCGCTCCATGATAGCATGCCAAGTTTCATGAATTCCAGACGAGTTTTGGATTTAATAGAATTTAAAAACCAGGTATCTCAATGTTTGCGGCCGAGTGGCGGTGGCAGGGTGTTTGAAATTCATTCCCATTTCTTGCATGGGACCTAAGCATGCAACCAAGGACACATATTTGATTTTTCAACCAGTTTATATGCACTCGAGAATGTGCATGTAGTTCAAATTTAAATTATGCGCATAAAATGCCTGGGAAACCCAGTTAATGTATAAACATGTCCAAATGAACCCCGAAAAAATTCCAAAATTTAACACAACACTCCTGTTGTTCTATGTTGACACTCGAAATTTTTTGAAGCAATAAGAGGCAACGGATATCTTTTCGTCCCCAAAGGTGGCATGTTCCCAACCGAAACCATCACGCTTGTTGTGAGAAGCTCTGGTTTGTGAGAAGCTTATACCCAAACCTGCCCCAAATGGGACAATTTTTTTACCACTGCATGTTGATGCCGCTCCAAGATAGCATGCCAAGTTTCATGAATTTCAAATGAGTTTTGGATTTACTAGAATTTAAAAACCAGGTATATCAATGTTTGCGACTGAGTGACGGTGGCAGGGTGTGTGACATTCATTCCCATTTCTTGCATGGGACCTAAGCATGCAACCAAGGACACATATTTGATTTTTCAACCGTTTTATATGCACTCGAGCATGTGCATGTAGTTCAAATTGGAATTATGCACCTGCAATGCCAACAAAACCAAGTTAATGTATAAAAACGTCCAAACGAACACTGAATAATTCCAATTTTTTTGACAACACACCTATAGTTGCATGTTCACTACAGATAAAAGTTCTAACAATTCAGACACCATCCTTTGTAGCTGTGACTCCATTACGTAATTCAAATCAAGACGATAAATCAAGTAGATCGCACACAGTTTATTATCACCAACTGTGTGAGATGCAGCACAAAATATCTTGGAGCACCATCGGTGTATAGTACGCCTATGGCTTACGCGAGAAGGTGCGTCGGCTACAGTCCACAGCCGGCGTGTCAAGCACACTAGCTCACTCCCCATATATCATTTCACTGTTCATTCGTCGCCGGTGAAAGATGGGGACATGGACCCACGTCGTGAGGGCAACTTAGGCGGCCCACTCCGGCGAGAGCGCGGCCGCAGCTGCCAGGCGCGTGCTAACAAGCTTCGTGAGGGCGACCGTAGTCTGCGTCCGGGCGGCCAAGGCAGCCCAAATGGCCGCTGTTACTTCTCAGACGGCGGCAGCAGCATCTGCCTCGGGGATAGTAACTGGCGAGAGTGTCATAGCAGCTGTCCGTTCCGTCGCGGCGGCCTTAGCCCTGGTGGAGGCCGCCCACTACCATGACGAGGCCGTCCACGCCCAGCTCGTGGCGGTCACCGCACAAATCAAACGAAGCTTCTCCGACAACGGTCGGCAACCCACGGCCGAAGAGCTGGCAATCGCCGAGAGAGTTCGAGCAACCGTCCGTTCCTGCGCGGCATACCTTGCCACGACGGAGCCCGCCGAAGCCCAGATCGCGGCCGCCCATGCCCAGCTCTTGGCGGCCTATGCCAAAGATATGGCGGACGCGGATGGCGAGATGCTTGCCGTGTATGGTGCAATTGATGCCATGGAGCCCCTTCCCCAGGAGACCGTCGGGCGTGAGCTGGACATGAAGGCGGCGGCGGAGATCGACGAGCACCAGCCATAGTAGTACTCTTTTTTTGTTTAATTAAGAGCATCGGTCTTTAATTTGTTAGAGTAATGTTTAGATCAGCTAGCTCCGTTTAATTGCTGAACTTGCTCGATTAAGAAGTTAGTCTCCTTTCTGTACCCAATTTATGCAATGACGTGGATGACCACTGTAACCAGGGAAATTCGAACCAAAATTTTTGACATTCAAACTCAACACACACGGGTTAAGCTATCTGAATCGTTTGTGATGTTCACATATCGTACACAGTTCTGAATAAGGGATCGTGTCTGATGACACTTTGCGCGCCAGTTTTTTCGCTGAAGCGATTCCAAATTTCCGGCTTCCGCAGAAATATCTACCTCCCCGCCCCCTCCCCCTTACCAAAAGCCACACTTCCCCTATTTTCGTCTTCCTTTCCAAGTTGAAACCTTAGATCCTTGCTTGCAGCGCCGCCTCCTCGCCGGCGACCCTCCTTCATGCTGCTCGGCCTCGCCTATCCAGGTAGGTAATCCACACCCGACCCCCATCCTCCTCCTCCTTCCACATCCCACATGCCTCGACCGCCGGCGCGAGCGCGACACCTTCCACCCAAATCACCGACCCCTCCACCAAATAAGCGCCGCCCTAAGCCATGGTGCACGCAGTATAACCAGGATCTCAAGGAGCATTTCGCAGCGGAGAAGCAAATCGCGGTCGCACGCGCGGATGAGGTCGCCATGGCTGTCATTCGTGCCGACCCCCAGATCTTGGAGGAGCACCTCGCCGTCAAGGCCACTGTAGACGCTTCGCGTGCCGACACCGCGACGCGGTTGGCTGCTTTAAACGACATTTCGTGGCGTTTTCTCGAGGCCATCGTTTGCTAGCTACTGCCTTTCCTTAACAAATTCTAGTGAATCGTGCTATCTACTTTTACCATGCAATCTTCTGCTATAGTGTTCAGTTAACTGCTTGGTTCAATTATGCAAATGTGATGTTCAATTCTTCAGGTTGCAATATTTCAAAGTTGTTAAGCATGCTTGGTTTGGTTAACTGTCTAATCTTCTATTACGAGTATGTTATATTGTGCAATGTGGTGCTCAGTTAACGTTTGGTTCATTTGTTGTGGTGTTTAGTTAACTGCTTGGTTCAATTCTGCAATGCGATGTTCAATTGTTGTGACTGCATTCTGTTATTGTATACCATGTGAGAAATAAATCGAATTTAGTTGTACTAAATACATGAGAAACAAATACAATTGCTATATTTCCAAGTTGTTAAGCATGCTTGGTTTGGTTAACTGTCTGATCTTCTATTAGGAGTATGTTATATTGTGCAATGTGGTGCTCGGTTAATGTTTGGTTCATTTGTTGTGGTGTTTAGCTAACTGCTTGGTTCAATTCTACACTTCGATGTCCAATTGTCGTGGGTAGAATTTTGTATTGTTGTGCATGTGAGGAATAAATCGAATTTGGCTGCACTTAATACGTGAGAAACATATATAAGTGCTATATTTCCTAGTTCTTAATCATGCTTGGTTTGGATAAATGGGTTTTCCATGTGGCTTGAATTAATCTGATGAATCTGCAATGTGCTTATTTTTCATCAACATATTTTACTGATAGCATGCAAACCCTTACTTAACCAGATGACTAACTAACTTATATGTGTTGCAGGGAAACAATGGGAAGCACTGAGGTTTACAATCGAGGTTAGCACGTGCATGGTCTGTTGTCTAATAGCACATTATTGTGTAATTGCAGAAACCATTCTAATATTTAGGTTTTTAACAATTTGGTCTTGCGCATGTAGGTCCTGCTGTCAGAGGTTTTGACCCATTGTTCAACCCTTTTTGCATATGGGGAAATGAGTTGTCCATGAATATCAGTCAAGTCAAGAAACTCAGAAAGATTGTTAGGATAAAGAAATTAGCGACAAAAAACAACAAGGTCTTTGTCTGCACAATGAAGAAGACATCAGTTCACTACAGGGTGGTACTAACTATTATACCTTGCCTTTTTTATTCCTTTGCCCCATTTCCAATATAGAGAAGATATTTATGCACGTCCTTGTTTTCAGGCCTTTCCAAAGCAGTTCACTGATGATTACCTCTCAAACCACCTGTATGGTCAGGAGGCGAGGAAGGTATTCATACAACACCCACGGTTCAATATTCAAGTGTTCCTGAAGAGGACGAAGGATGGACGATCAATCATCCACAGGCACTGGCCTAAAGTTACAAAGACCTTCAACATCAATGAAGGCTCAATATTCGCCTTCTGCTTCAGCAGTTTTCGAGATGAGATACATCTGTCTATGTTACGTCTATGATGCTAATTTTGAAAGGTTATAGATGTTGCATGTGAAACTTGGTCCTGGTGTAGTTGTGTAATGGGGTAGCTGAGTGCTGAAGCTATATGATGTTGTACTCTGATGTATTTCAATTATGAAAATGAAATATATTGTGTGCTTAATATGAAATGTCAATTAGATTAATAAATGGATTATGAATAATTGGATAATTAGCCTACTAATTGGGTTTTTCTATTGCAAACGGTTATTGAGAAAACACTGTGTGCGATGCATTCAATAACGCACACAGTTTCTAGGAATAAACCGTGTTAGATTAATGAACAATCACACACGACATCGTCTTGAAAACTGTGCGTTAGGCCACCTAGCGCAAACGTTTACCACATAAAAACTGTGTGTGATGGACAGCCTTTGCCACATAGTTTTTTCTATGCACCGTGTGTGATGCATTCAATAACGCAAACGATAAAATTATTAATATTGTGTGCAATGGCAACGCTATCACAAACGATTTAACGGGAAAAACTGTGTGTGATGTACCTGTGAACAGAAACATTTTCCTTGGAGCGACTGTGTGGGATGTACATACGAACGGAAACGTTTAGCGGGGACTGGCTGTGTGGGATGTAGTTGTGACCGGAAACAATTTCGCCGTATAATTGCATTTCTTTTAGCTCTACTGTACGTATTTCTGTATTTGAGCGCTCGCCGGTCGCACACGACCTCATTTTACCGAGCGTGTGTGCCAGGAGGGCATATCCCCGACGGTTTCTAGGTCGTGTGGGAAGGACCCCCCTATCGCCCACACTCACTTGGCGAGGGTTCCAAAGGTCGTCGCGGAAAGGGGTTAAAACCGTTTGTTTAGCAGCTCGCTGTACTAGTGACAAGACCAGATGTCTGCCTTGCCACAAGTATGGCCGGAAGGTTTCAAAGTGATCCAGGAGTGGAACACTGGACAGCGGTCAAGAATATTCTTAAGTACCTGAAAAGGACTAAGGAAATGTTTCTCGTTTATGGAGGTGATCAAGAGCTCGTCATAAAGGGTTACGTCGATGCAAGCTTTGACACTGATCCGGATGACTCTATGTCTCAAACCAGATGCATATATGTTCTGAAATGGGGAGCGATAAGCTGGTGCAGTTCCAAGCTGAGCGTGGTAGCTGATTCTACATGCGAAGCAGGGTACATAGCTGCCTCTGAGGCGGCGAAGGAAGGTGTCTGGATGAAATAGTTCATGACATATCTTGGAGTTGTGCCTAGTGCACTGAACCCAATTACTCTGTTATGTGACAACACTGGTGCCATTGCTCTAGCCAAGGAACCAAGGTTTCACAAGAGGACCAGACACATAAAGCGACGCTTCAATTATATCCGTGATTACATCAAGGAGGAAGACATAAACATTTGCAAGATACATACGGATCTGAATGTTGTAGATCCGTTGACTAAACCTCATCCACGGGCAAAGCATGATCAACACTAGAACTCCATGGCTTTTAGATTCATTACCATATAATGCTAGATTATTGACTCTAGTGCAAGTGGGAGACTGTTGGAAATATGCCCTAGAGGCAATAATAAAGTGGTTATTATTATATTTCCTTTGTTCATGATAATCGTTTATTATCCATGCTATAATTTTATTGAGTGAAAACTCAAATATATGTGTGGATGCATAGACAACAACATGTCCCTAGTAAGCCTCTACCGGACTAGCTTGTTGATCAAAGATGGCTATATGGTTTCCTAGCCATGGACATGAGTTATCATTTGATAACGGGATCACATCATTAGGAGAATGATGTGATGGACAAGACCCAAACTATAAATGTAGCATATGATCGTATCAAGTTTACTGCTATCATTTTCCGCATGTCAAGTATATGTTCCTATGACCATGAGATCATGCAACTCACTGACATCGGAGGAGTGCCTTCTGTGTATCAAACGTCGCAACGTAACTAGGTGACTATAAAAGATGCTCTATAGGTATCTCCGAGGGTCTCTGTTGAGTTAGCATGGATCAAGACTGGGATTTGTCACTCCGTATGATGGAGAGGTATCTCAGGGCCCACTCAGTAATACAACATCACAATAAGCTTGCAAGCAATGTGACCAATGAGTTAGTCACGGGATCTTATATTACAGAACGAGTAAAGAGACTTGCCGGTAACGAGATTAAACTAGATATGGAGATACCGACGACCAAATCTCGGGCAAGTAACATACCGATAGACAAAGGGAACTGCATACGGGATTAGCTGAATCCTTGACATTGAGTTTTGACCGATAAAGATCTTTGTGGAATATGTAGGAATCAATATGGGCATCCAGGTCCCACTATTGCTTTTGACCGGAGAGGAGTCTCGGACATGTCTACATGATTCTCGAACCCGTAGGGTCACACGCTTAACGCTTAGTAGCGCTAGGGTACTATTGAGATATTAATAGTGGAAAGTCCGAAGGTTGTTCGGAGTCCTGGATGGGATTCGGGACATCACGAGGAGCTCCAGAATGGTCTGGAGGTATAGATTCATATATTGAAATTTGTTATCGGGGTTCCGGAAAAAGTTTTGAGTTTTTCGGTATTGTATCGGGAAGGTTCTAGAAGGTTCCGAAGTGGGGCTCACATGAACGTGGGTAGTGGGGAAAGTCCCTACAACCTTGGTCTAGGCGCACCAAGATCCTCCCTTAAAAGGAATAGTATCATATCCCAAAGGGATTAGATTAGGATCCCTAAAAAGGGGGGATAGAGATCGGTGGGGAAGGAAAGGAGGGATTCCTTCCTCCCCCTTTTACCAACGCCCCTAGGGCCTTGGAGGGCAAGCCACCAGCCCCCTCCACGCCTATATAAAGGTGGGGAGGCGTTGGGGGCAGCAACCCTTCGACCCTTGCCCGTTACCTCTCCCAACTCCTCCCATCATTCACCGGTACGCGCTTGGTGAAGCCTTGCCGGAGTTCTGCTGCCACCACCATCACCACCACGCCGCCGTGTTGGTTCATATCTCATCTACCTGCTCACTCTCACTTGCTGGATCAGGCAGAAGAGGACGCCACCGAGCCGCTTGTGTGCTAAACTCGGAGGTGTCGTCCGTTCGGCACTTGATCGGGAGTTCGTGGACGGATCGTGGTTGGATCGCGAGGACGTTCGGCTACATCAATCGCGTTTCTTAATGCTTCCGCTTAGCGATCTACAAGAGTATGTAGATCTAATCTCTCCTCTCATAGATGGTCATTTCCTAGATTGATCTTGGTGAGCGCAGGAATTTTTTTTGTTTCCCATGCAATGTTCCCCAACAGTCAATGCTACAGGGATGGTCGCTGGCGCGGGCACGGGGATGGGAGCTGGGAAGGGCGCTGTGACGCCCTCGATTCAATCGTACACTAATATACACGCAAATGTGTACGATCAAGATCAAGGACTCGCGGGAAGATATTACAACACAACTCTAGACACAAATTGGAAATAATACAAGCTTTATATTACAAGCCAGGGGCCTCGAGGGCTCGAATACATAAGCTCAAAAACATAAGAGTCAGCGGAAGCAACAATATCTGAGTACAGACATAAATTAGACAAGTTTGCCTTAAGAAGGCTAGCACAAAAGCACATCGATCGAAAAGGCAAGGCCTCCTGCCTGGGATCCTCCTAACTACTCCTAGTCGGCGGCGGCCTCCACGTAGTAGTAAGCATCGGCGGTGGCATCTGGCTCCTGGGCTCCGACATCTGGTTGCATCAACCAGAAAGAAGAAGAAAGGGGGAGCAAAGCAACAGTGAGTACCCGTCCAAAGTACTCGCAAGGAAGGAACTACACTACATATGCATCGGTATCAATGAAATGGGCTGTATATGTGGACTGAACTGCAGAAATGCCAGAATAGAGGGGAGAATCTAGTAATATCGAAGACTAGCATCTTCTGGAAACCACCATCTTGCAGCAACAGGAGGGAGTAGAGTAGCATAAAGTAAAGTAGTAGTAGTGTTATCAACCTCGGCCAGAGATCCTTTCTCGACTCCCTGCGAGAAAGCAATCCCAGAGCCATATTATCCATTTCTCATATCCATGTCTCATCTCAAGTATCCAGTTCTAGTTGTATCGATCGGGATACAACTCCAAGTGTCCGTTACCGTAGGACAGGCTATCGATAGATGTTTTCTTCCCTGCAGGGGTGCACCAACTTACCCACCACGCTCGATTAACTCCGGCCGGACACACTTTCCCGGGTCATGCCCGGCCTCGGCCAAACAATACGCCGCAACCCGACCTAGGCTTAATAGAGAGGTCAGCAGGCCGGACTAAACCTATGCCCCTAGGGGTCATGGGCCATCGCCCTGGGAACTCCTACACGTTGCGAGGGTGGCCGGTGAGCAGACCTAGCTACCTCCTTCAAAAAAGCAGGTGCTTACGCAGTCCAACCCGGCGCACGCCTCTCAGTCGCTGACGTCTATTAAACTTCGGCTGATGCATACGACGCAGAACGCCCATACTATGCCCACGTGATGGTTAGTGCTATCAGGCCAGAGGCCCCTCGGATCAAATATCCAAATCGTAGTGGATTAGGAGCACGCGGTAACAAGCAGAGACTCACGAAAGATGTGACCCCGTTGCCCCGTCTCGAGGACTTGCGGCAAGGGCTAGGAATGCCCGGCCACACCTCGTAATTATCTCGCGGGCACCCTCCAGGTCAACCCGTCGCCACATCACTCGCGGGTACCCCTCAGGGTTGACCCGCCTTTCCAAGTAATAGTTGTAAAGTCCAAGTATCCGTGTGTCTAATCATCAAGGGGAAAACCCGAGGAATCACCCCCGGTGAATTCCACTCGATGTAATCATCAAGGTGAACGTAAGAGGATCCACCCTCGAGGTTCACACTTGAGGGGTTGCACGACAGAGTCGTATCAGAAGTGGTTAAGGAGGAAATCACCCTTGATGACCACGACTGAATAGCTACACTACAGAGTTAACATCAGAAGTGCTGATGAGGTCTCACCCTCGGCACTCGATAGTAACCCAGTAGTGTCGAGCAATTAAGGGGAAAGTGATGTGCGGTGCCGGGGCCTGGTCTTCGATCCCGTTGATCGGGTCTTCGATGATGAAGCAGGGGCAAGAAGGACAAGGTGGGGGTCGCTGATGGATCACTAACCAACCTATACTAAGCAGTTTAGGATAAGCAGGTAAGGTACAACAGTAGATACAAAAGCAGGCTATGCATCGGAATAGGAGCAAACAATTACAGTAGCAAAATCTAATGCAAGCATGAGAGAATGGAATGGGCGATATCGGGATGATCAAAGGGGGGGCTTTCCTGGAAGCTCGGCTGAAAAGGAAGAAGTGTCGTCGCCGATGTAGTCGATCACAGGGGCGGCATCGGTCTCGGGGTCTACCGGAGAGAAGAGGGGGAAGAAACAATAAATATAAAGCAAACAAAGCATCACAAAGCAAAATATGGTAATACACGGTGTTAGGGGTGAACTAACGCGGTACTACACGTTGAAGACGGAGATGGAAAACATCCGGAGGGGTTTTCCCGGCATTTGGCATTTTCCGGACAGATGAATCAGAGGGAAAGGTTCCATGTTCAGTAGGTTAGAGGGGTGTGGCAGGTATGTCGGTGACATATTCGGGTTCGTCATATTTTTCTGAGCATTTTTCATACATAAAACATTTTCATCCGAGCTACGGATTAATTTATATGAATTTCCAAAGTTTAAACAATTTTCTGGAATTAATTAAATTCGAAAATATTAAATACGGCAAAATACTTTTTATACCCACAAGTGGACTAGCCTAGGTCTATGACTATGGGGTCCAGGGGTGTGCTAAGTCAGCGGGTCAAAGGTCAAAGTTGACCAGTCAAAGGGCAGGTGGGGTCCAGGTGTCATTGACTAGCGTTTGTTTAATTTTAACTAAGTTGTTTTATTTAGGGGAGGACCCAGATGTCAGTGTCACAGGGTAAACTAATTTTAGTTTAAGAATTATTTATGATAAACAGTGGTGGGGGCCCTACATGTCAGTGTGCCATTAGTGGGGAATTAGTCCTAAACTAATCCTCGGTTAGCCAGGGCCATCCCGATCTTGCAGGGACAGAGACGACCGAGGGGGGGAGCTGCTTGCCTGCGCTCGCTCGAGGCAGGGGCCGGCCACGACCGTGGCAGCAAGGCAGCAGCGGCAACGGGGCCTCAGCGGCAGCCGTAGTGGCACGCGGGGAGCAAGGCGCGGCCCCGGCCAGCGGCGTCCCGAGGCGGGAAGGCTAGGGAGCGCGTCGCGGAGGTGGCTCGGACGACGCCGGCGAGCAAAGGCGGGCAGGCGCGCAGAGCGATGGTGGACGCTGGCGGCTGAGGTGGTGGGTGCGGGCGGAGCCAAGGAACAACAAGCAACAGCAAATAGCGCAGCAGCAGAGCACGTACACGGGAGCTCGGGCTCCGGCCATGGCGGACACGGACGAGCACGGGGGTGGCGCCTAACGGGGTGGATTGAAGTTGGGAACGAGGGGAATCGGTCGGGGACCTCACCGCGAACCTGTAGAGGTGCAAAGTAAGCTCGGGGAAGGCTTGGAGGCGACAAATCGAAGCGGCAATGAGCGACGGCCGAAGGTGGAAGATGACTCGATGCAGGTGATGTAGTGGCGCCGAGCTCCAACGGTTGACAGCAGAGGAAGTAGCGGGCGAGGGCGGAGTCAAGGGGCACGGCCACATGCTTCGGGGGTGACGAGGAGCGCGCGAATGACGATGGCCATGGCGGGGTTGCTTCGGCTACGGGTTGTGGGGGAAGAAAACGAGCGGGGGAGAGATGGAGTGGTGACTAGGGTTCGTTCAGGGGGGAGGAGGCTTGGGGCAGCTCTTAACCTAGCGGTAGGACCGCGGGATGCATGCCACGTGTGGCATCTCGTGCGTGGGCGGCTATGGCGCCTCTGCCTGCTGCGCTGGAGGGAGGTGGAAGGAAAGGCCGGTCGGTCTGGGCCAGGATGCACTGTTGACCTGGCTGGGCCACATGCACAGTGCCCATTTGTTCCTTTTCTTTCACCTTTTCTTTTCATCTTTCTTGTTTTAGTTTTTTTACCTTATGTTTATTTTCTTTGAGCCACTAAAAGAGTTTTGTTTAATACAAAACTTGGCACAAAAATACAAGGCAATAACCTGGGTTGGTACAAAAGGTTTCAAAGCATTTGGGGAGTGTTCTACTATTTTTAGAAATTAAAAAGCTCAAATAATTGGTTGTTGGTCCACTGAATAAATTTTTAGGAGCATTGTGGGAATCCAAGAGGTTGGTTCCAACATGACAATGATCAGGTGAATTTATAGAATATTGTGAACATTTTAGCTTTACTGTTTTATAAAATAATAATTTGACTTGGCCATAGAATTTGGATTTGAGTTCGGTTTGAAGCAAAGTGAGGATTATCAAAAGAATTATGATGACATAGCATCATTAGGCATGAGATTACTGTAGCATGACTCCAGGGGTGTTAGAAATCTCCTCCACTACAAAAAAATCTCGTCCCGAGATTTAAGTGGGGAAGTAAAGAGTAACTTCGGGAGAACTGGCCCTTATAGGGTTAATTATCTGGTGAACAATGCAGGGAATGTGACAGAAGTATCTCTCGAGTTAAAATTTAAGAAAATGTCGAGAGCAAAATATGAAGGTACAATAAGAAGTTTCACGTGAATGGAGAAACGAATGATACCTGAACGGAGTGAAAAAGAGAGAAAGGGGTTCAGAGCATCGGGAATAGATCATCTCTCGAAAGGTGGCTCGTGATATGATAAGAAGCCAAATGCAAGAATATTTCGGAATCAAGGATATACAGGAGTGTCAGGTTTCGATCATGTGGAACTGTGGGTTATGGGCCCACCATGTGGGTTAGAAGCAGGAAGGCGCTAACATTTTGCACGGTCATGATAGCAAGGCAGGTCAGAGGATAGCCTGCCGATTATGTTGGCAACAGCGTTGGTACCAAGGGCGAGGGACGAAGAGAACCATTTTCCTGCTCGTAAGACGAGGCGGACCAATAGGCAAAGTTCTCGTCCATCGGTGGTTACCGGAATGTCATCAACAATAGTAACAGGGTCTTACTGACAGAGTTGTACACCGAGGTGCTTACTTAAGCAGGGATTTATCTCTGCTCATACAAGTTAGATTACAAGAAAGGTGAAACAAACAATGGAACGGAAAATGTGATTATTGTGATAATCAGACCAATGGAAAGGAAAGATGTTTATACCCAAGTATTAGAGTATAACTTTCCCAAGGAAAGGCAGAGCATGATAGGACTCCAAGTATTAAACCGTTTAGACAAAGGGGCAAGGAATTTATGAGGTTTACCCATACAACGGTGTTTGGATAATTGATCAAGAACAGTTAGCATTGCGCTCCCAATGTTCTTGTTGATGATCGGAGTACCACACACATGCTTCGGGATAGTGTTGACATGGTCATCAGGGAAAGGTCAGACTTCGGATACACAAAGGATCCATCGGAAACAACTTAGACAATAAGTCATACAATTTCAGTAAGGAAAAAATGAGGGTGTGGCCGACGGGCTTAGCAACAATCCATTGACATGTCAAAAAGGATGTATTACCCAAATTATATGAACAAGTTTGTGTTGGGGAAGGCAAGAATGTTGTCGATGATAACATAAAACATTGAGGGGCAAGGATTGTATTTCTCATCATGAATTCGATTGATATCCTGGAAGAGCTCAGAATATTGATGATGATCATGACAAATTTGTCGAGAGGTTTCATGAAGATGTAATCGATTGGAGATGACGTCAAGTCAAAGGAATGATGAAGCAAAAGTTTATTGGAACCACGGATACGACACAAACTCGAAATCAAGCCTGTTGTTCAAGGCGAAATGATAAGATAAAGGAGATCGACGTAAGCTTAGCTCGTCGTCGGAAGTTGCTCCGGGAAGAAGGACCGGGTAGCACCGTTAAAATTAGCTCGATAATGATATAGCCGATCAGGAAAGGAATGATGATGGAGTATCATTCCAATGAGAATTCACAAGAGGTAGTGCAATGACACAATATCCTCGAGATAACAGGGGGCAATACTCGAGGTAGATCAAAATAGAGGTTGGATAGATGAAATGATCTGCAGAAGACAAGTATTTCAACTTGTCCGGGAAATGGAATCAAGGAGAAAATATGGTCGGAACCACAATTGCAAAGAATCAATTTAAAGATGCAAGATGAGCTTATACCAAGGGAACATTTGATTATAAGAGAAGCTTCCATGATAAGATCTACATCGTGTCTATGGGCATGAACACAAAGTTCAAGGTCGACTCCCACTTCTTCAATGCATAACCTCTCATTTACTTCTCGCTTTTGACAAAGTTGTAGTGTAGAAATTTTTATCCGGCGTAACACCAGTAGAGTATGACCCATAGAAATTTCCGGGTTCACACAAATTAGGGAAAGCATTAGTTCAACCCGTCGGGGCATCTTAGGAACATTTGCAAAAACTTTAGAGGTAATTAACTCAAGCTCGGAAGCAGAGCATGGTTGACAAAGCAGAGAATACAATTTACCAAAGGCAATATGTATCAGGGGAAGAGCGCACAAAATTTTGAATATGAAGGAAACTGCCGGATAATAATCCAACAAAGGATTCAACGGTCCTCAATGGATCTGATTTGAGTATCAGTACTCAATCAGAAGAAGGAAAGAATGCAAAGGCATTGGATTATAGAAACATCTGAATAATTCGATGCTTAATGCAAAGAAATTATGATTTCCAAATTAGAAGATCAGAAGCAGACACTCTGATCAAAAGACAAGTAAGTTGAATAGATATAGATGGACAATTAATTAAGGTTTGCTTTGCCGAGAACCAGTTCATGTCCGGAGTGACGTCTGAGCCGGAAAGATCATTTAAAAGGATCAACTGATGATTGCGCGCATTCACTCACATGTTGAATCAATAGGAACAAAATGACGGTGTCAAATGATACTAATGAATATTGCTAGACATATGAGAAGCATCCATAATGTAAGCAGACAAGTAATTGCCGAGCAATAGTTTGAAGAGGATTCTCGGAATATCGAATAGTATTTCAGAGAATCTTATGAAGCATACGAACAACTGGGGATGAACGGATACTCGATAAGTGCGAGGAATTATCCGTAGGGGTATTCATGTGGTAAAGAACTGCAAGGCAGTAAGCTCAAGGCATTCTCGGGGCAACGGAGAGTATTTTAGGGCATCTTGAAATAACAAGAGCAACAAGGAATGATTGTATGAATGACAAGTGTATGTAGTTATCCATAAGGATATGTCGGTGGTAGGGAATTGCAAAAGCGACATGCACAAAGTCTCAAGAGAACATCGTAGAGTATCTTCGGAATCTTCTGGTGCAGCAGGGGATCATCTGTAATAAGGGGCTCTCCGGGAAGAAGTAATTACGAGATCCTAGTGTTAGAGTTAGTAAATTCGTTTAACCTGAATGGAAGAGAGATCAGAGTCCCAGAGTATAGACCAGGAGTAAAAGATCCTAATACCACCCAATGGCAACGTGGGCCCGTAAGCCACACAGCCATGTTAGTAAAAGTTTTTCAATGACTAGACTCAACTTAGGCCAAGGAGTTGGAAAGGGGGCTACCAACAGGCAGTCGGCTCTGATACCAACTTGTGACGCCCTCGACTCAATCGTACACTAATATACACGCAAATGTGTACGATCAAGATCAAGGACTCACGGGAAGATATCCCAACACAACTCTAGACACAAATTGAAAATAATACAAGCTTTATATTACAAGCCAGGGGCCTCGAGGGCTCGAATACATAAGCTCAAAAACATAAGAGTCAGCGAAAGCAACAATATCTGAGTACAGACATAAGTTAGACAAGTTTGCCTTAAGAAGGCTAGCACAAAAGCAACATCGATCGAAAAGGCAAGGCCTCCTGCCTGGGAGCCTCCTAACTACTCCTAGTCGTCGGCGACCTCCACGTAGTAGTAAGCATCGGCGGTGGCATCTGGCTCCTGGGCTCCGACATCTGGTTGCATCAACCACAAACAAGAAGAAAGGGGGAAAAGGGGGAGAAAAGCAACCGTGAGTACTCATCCAAAGTACTCGCAAGCAAGGAACTACAGTACATATGCATCGGTATCAATGAAATGGGCTGTATATGTGGACTGAACTGCAGAAATGCCAGAATAGAGGGGAGAACCTAGTCCTATCGAAGACTAGCATCTTCTAGAAACCACCATCTTGCAGCAACAGGAGGGAGTAGAGTAGCATAAAGTAAAGTAGTAGTAGTGTTATCAACCTCGGCCAGAGATCCTTTCTCGACTCCCTGCGAGAAAGCAATCCCAGAGCCATACTATCCATTTCTCATATCCATGTCTATCTCAAGTATCCAGTTCTAGTTGTATCGATAGGGATAGAACTCCAAGTGTCCGTTACCGTAGGACAGGCTATCGATAGATGTTTTCTTCCCTGCAGGGGTGCACCAACTTACCCACCATGCTCGATTAACTCCGATCGGACACACTTTCCTGGGTCATGCCCGGCCTCGGCCAAACAATACGCCGCAACCCAACCAAGGCTTAATAGAGAGGTCAGCACGCCGGACTAAACCTATGCCCCCAGGGGTTATGGGCCATCACCCCGGGAACTCTTGCACGTTACGAGGGCGGCCGGTGAGTAGACCTAGCTACCTCCTTCAAAAAGGCAGGTGCTTACACAGTCCAACCCGGCGTGCACCGCTCAGTCGCTGACGTCTATTAAGCTTCGGCTGATGCATACGACGCAGAACGCCCATACTATGCCCACGTGATGGTTAGTGCTATCAGGCCAGAGGCCCCTCGGATCAAATATCCAAATCGTACTGGATTAGGAACGCGCAGTAACAAGCAGAGACTCACGAAAGATGTGACCCCGTTGCCCCGTCTCGAGGACTTGCGGCAAGGGCTAGGAATGCCCGGCCACGCCTAGTAATTATCTCACGGGCACCCTCCAGGTCAACCCGTCTCCACATCACTCACGGGTACCCCTCAGGGTCGACCCGCCTTTCCAAGTAACAGTTGTAAAGTCCAAGTATCCGTGTGTCTAATCATCAAGGGGAAACCCCGAGGAATCACCCCCGGTGAATTCCACTCGATGTAATCATCAAGGTGAACGTAAGAGGATCCACCCTCGAGGTTCACACTTGAGGGGTTGAACGACAGAGTCGTATTGGAAGTGGTTAAGGAGGAAATCACCCTCGATGACCACGACCGAATAGCTACACCACAGGGTTAACATCAGAAGTGCTGATGAGGTCTCACCCTCGGCACTCGATAGTAACCCAGTAGTGTCGAGCAATTAAGGGGAAAGTGATGTGCGGTGCCGGGGCCTGGTCTTCGATCCCGTTGATCGGGTCTTCGATGATGAAGCAGGGGCAAGAAGGACAAGGTGGGGGTCGCTGATGGATCACTAACCAACCTATACTAAGCAGTTTAGGATAAGCAGGTAAGATACAACAGCATATACAAAAGCAGGCTATGCATCCGAATAGGAGCAAACAATTACAGTAGCAAAATCTAATGCAAGCATGAGAGAATGGAATGGGCGATATCGGGATGATCAAAAGGGGGGGCGTGCCTGGAAGCTCGGCTGAAAGGGAAGAAGTGTCGTCGCCGATGTAGTCGATCATAGGGGCGGCATCGGTCTCGGGGTCTACCTGGGAGAAGAGGGGGGAAAACAATAATTATAAAGCAAACAAACCATCACAAAGCATAACATGGTAATAAGCGGTGTTAGGGGTGAACTAACGCGGTACTACACGTTGAAGACGGAGATGGAAAACATCCGGAGGGGTTTTCCCGGCATTTGGCATTTTCCGGACAGATGAATGAGAGGGGAAGGTTCCATGTTCAGTAGGTTAGAGGGGTGTGGCAGGTATGTGGGTGACATATTCGGATTTGTCATATTTTTCTGAGCATTTTTCATATATAAAACATTTTCATCCGAGCTACGGATTAATTTATATGAATTTCCAAAATTTAAACAATTTTTTGGAATTAATTAAATTCGAAAATATTAAATACGGTAGAATACTTTTTATACCCACAAGTGGACTAGCCTAGGTCTATGACTCTGGGTCCAGGGGTGTGCTGAGTCAGCGGGTGAAAGGTCAAAGTTGACCAGTCAAAGGGCAGGTGGGGTCCAGGTGTCATTGACTAGCATTTGTTTAATTTTAACTAAGTTGTTTTATTTAGGGGAGGACCCACATGTCAGTGTCACAGGGTAAACTAATTTTAGTTTAAGAATTATTTATGCTAAATAGTGGTGGGGGCCCCACATGTCAGTGCGCCATTAGTGGGGAATTAGTCCTAAATTAATCCTCGGTTAGCCAGGGCCAGCCCGATCTGGCAGGGACAGAGACGACCGAGGGGGGGAGCTGCTTGCCTGCGCTCGCTCGAGGCAGCAGTCGGCCACGACTGCGACAGCAAGGCAACAACGGCAACGGGGCCTCAGCGGCAGCCGTAGTGGCACGCGGGGAGCAAGGCGCGGCCCCGGCCAGCGGCGTCCCGAGGCGGGAAGGCCAGGGAGCGTGTCGCGGAGGCGGCTCGGACGACGCTGGCGAGCAAAGGCGGGCGGGCGCGCGGAGCAGTGGTGGACGCTGGCGGCTGAGGTGGTGGGTGCGGGCGTAGCCAAGGAGCAACAAGCAACAGCAAATAGCGTAGCAGCAGAGCACGTACACGGGAGCTCGGGCTCCGGCCATGCCGGCCACGGACGAGCACGGGGGCGGCGCCTAACGGGGTGGATTGAAGTTGGGAACGAGGGGAATCGGTCGGGGACCTCACCGCGAACCTGTAGAGGTGCAAAGTAAGCTCGGGGAAGGCTTGGAGGCGACAAATCGAAGCGGCGATGAGCGGCGGCCGAAGGTGGAAGATGACTCGATGCAGGTGATGTAGTGGCGCCGAGCTCCAACGGTTGACAGCAGAGGAAGTAGCGGGCGAGGGCGGAGTCAAGGGCCACGGCCACATGCTTCGGGGGTGATGAGGAGCGCACGAATGACGATGGCCATGGCGGGGTTGCTTCGGCTACGGGTTGTGGGGGGAAGAAAACGAGCGGGGAGAGATGGAGTGGTGACTAGGGTTCGTTCAGGGGGGAGGAGGCTTGGGGCAGCTCTTAACCTAGCGGTAGGACCGCGGGATGCACGCCACGTGCGGCATCTCGTGCATGGGCGGCTATGGCGCCTCTGCCTCCTGCGCTGGAGGGAGGTGGAAGGAAAGGCCGGTCGGTCTGGGACAGGCTGCACTGTTGACCTGGCTGGGCCACATGCACAATGCCCATTTGTTCCTTTTCTTTCACCTTTTCTTTTCATTTTTCTTGTTTTAGTTTTTTTTACCTTACGTTTATTTTCTTTGAGCCATTAAAAGAGTTTTGTTTAATACAAAACTTGGCACAAAAATACAAGGCAATAACCTGGGTTGGTACAAAAGGTTTCAAAGCATTTGGGGAGTGTTCAACTATTTTTAGAAATTAAAAAGCTCAAATAATTGGTTGTTGGTCCACTGAATAAATTTGTAGGGGCACTGTGGGAATCCAAGAGGTTGGTTCCAACATGAAAATGATCAGGTGAATTTATAGAATATTGTGAACGTTTTAGCTTTACTATTTTATAAAATTATAATTTGACTTGGCCATAGAATTTGGATTTGAGTTCATTTTGAAGCAAAGTGAGGATTATCAAAAGAATTATGATGACATAGCATCATTAGGCATGAGATTACTGTAGCATGACTTCGGGGGTGTTACAGGCGCGGGGGCAGCCTCCACCACGGCCAGCTCATTCAGGGCCATGTTCATGAGGCCCCATTCCTCCTTATTTTCTATCTCCTCCGGCTTGGAGTCGACTGCTTGTACGCCTCCTGGTCAGCCTCCGCAGTGGACTGCGCTCGCACGCCTCCTGTCTATTCAAGCAGCTATCTTCACGGCACCTCCTAGCCAGTAAAAGTGTGGCGTGTGGCATCACGTGAATCCTTAGCAGAACGCCCATGGTTTAAATTATACAAACATTTGAGATGATAACGTGGCAGTTATTTGTTTCAAGATGCCTTTGTTGGATGTTAATTCGTGCGCCTTCTCTCAAATTGGACACAAAAAATACCACAGCATGTTGGCGCCATTCCATGATAGCATGCCAGTTTTCATGATTTTCAGTCGAGTTTTGGATTTACTAGTATTTTAAAACCAAGTATCTCAATGTTTGCAGCCGAGCCAACATGACGAGGTGTTTGAAGTTCATTTTCATTTCTTGCATGGAACCTAAGCATGCACCCAAGGACACACATATTATTTTTTAACCCATTTTGCTGCACTGGAGCATGTGCATGTAGTTCAAATTTGAATTATGCACATAAAATGCCAAGAAAGCACGGTCCGCATATAAAAATGTCCAAACGAACCCCGAATAATTCCAAATTTTAACACGACACTCATGTTGGTCTATGTTGTAACTAGAAAAAATTCAAGGCGAGAAGAGGCACCGAATGTCGTTTCATCCAGAAAGGTGACACACGTTCCCTGCCGGAACCATGAGGCTTCTTTTGAGAAGCTCTGGTTTGTGAGGAGCGTATACCAAAATCTTCCCCAAATGGGACAAAAAAATTCCCACAGCATGTTGGTGCCATTCCATGATAGAATGCCAAGTTTCATGAATTTCAGATAAGTTTTAGAATTACTATAATTTAAAAACCAAGCATCTCAATGTTTGCAGCTGAGCGACGGTGCCGAGGTGTTTGAAATTCATTCTCATTTGTTGCATGGGACCTAAGCATGCACCCAAGGACACACATTTGATTTTTTAACCCATTTTGGTCACTGGAACATGTGCCTATAGTTTAAATTTGAATTATGCACATAAAACACCTAAAAACTCAGTTGATGTATAAAGATGTCCAAATAATCCTAAAAAATCCAAATTTTAACATGACACTGCTGTTGGTCTATGTTGCCACTAGAAAAAATTTGAAAGCAAGAAGAGGGAACGAATATTGTTTCATCCACAAAGGTGAAATGTTCCCTACCAGAACCATGAGGCTTCTTGTGAGAAGCTCTAGTTTGTGAAAAACTTATACCAAAATCTGTCCCGAACGAGACAAATTTTTTACCACAGCATGTTGGCGCCATTCAAATGATAGCATGCCAAGTTTCATGAATTTCAGATGAGTTTTGGATTTACTAGTATTTAAAAACCAAGTATCTCAGTGTTTGCGGCCGAGCGACGGTGCCAAGGTGTTTGAAATTCATTCCCATTTGTTGCATGGGACCTAAGCATGCACCCAAGGATACACATTTGATTTTTCAACCCATTTTGGTCACTAGATGATGAGGACATCAATACCATTGTTACACCCACAGCCCTTGCTGCTATACATATTGGACCGATTACTAGAGCTCGCGCACACCAATTAAATTACCAGGTACTTTTGTTTCTTGGTAATGATTCTAATGTTCATGAGAATATGATGCTGCCTAAATTGGATACATTTGTCTTGCTTACAAATGAAGGGCCTGGCTTGGACAAGGATGAACATTGGAGCAAGATCAAGCATGGAGACGATGGCATGCGCAAGGAGAACAAGAACGGAGTTATAAGTGATGATTTCAGGACTTTGAAGTCACCATAATGAGTGCATGAAGCCTTGGACGAAATATACAAGATGCCACTTCATAAATTTCATCTAGAGGCTATTATAGGTGTTGCGTCAACTTATTATTGGGCCAGGCCCATGTAATTTTGAAATACTAAAGTATAGGCTGTTTTTAGAGTCCGTATGTAGGAGGAAAACAGAGTTAGGGTTGGTTTCGGACCCCTCCTCCAAGGGGCCACGAAATCCCCCCCCCCCCTCTTCCTCCATATATACAGCCCATAGGGCGTCGTTTAGACTTTGGGTTTTGTTTAGATTAAAAGTTCGCCATAGTTACAACTTCGCGTACTTCGTGTGTGTTCAACGACTAGACCAAGGCGTCACAGAACCCCACCTTGATCAATAAACCTTTCATCTTATATTCGCAATATCTAGATTGTAATATGAGTTTCTTGCTTGTTCTTTGTTTGCTTGCTTGCAGGAAATAGAACCTCATGGTCAGGTTGATCGTGCTCCGGCGTGGTCAATAACCTCTCGGAGTTGGTTTAGCAATTGCTAAGGCGCGACGTCCTCGCATGTTCGTAGTCGGATCGTCAAAGTCTACTCCTCCAAAAACAATAAACACCATCTCATCGGAAGACGAGACACCTTTGCCTCTATCAAGTGGTATCAAATTTTCCAGGTTGCTCGGTGAGATTTTCCAGTTTTTCATAGTTTAGATCGAGTCTGTTCTTCATACCTACAGTTCACGAAAAAACAAAAATGGGTTAGTTCATCATATCCGAACCAATCTAAGCCTTTGCATAATCTTTTTAGGGTTTTGCTTTGTTGAATTTGTGGTTGCGTCGTCGTGTCTAGTTGCTGGTTTTAGCGTCTAGTCCTTTAGAGTTTCGAGTTCTGTCACAGTTTGTCACGCTGCTGCCATATACCACACCGTTGCCATATACCACCACCGATGCCATATACTACCACCGCTGCCATAACCCACCACCGCTGCCATATCCTACCACCATATATCCACCACCAATCTGAGTTCTTTACATATTAGGACTTTTTTTAGATCCATCTTTTTTTCTGATTCGTCTTTCCTTGTGTGGGTGTGCTAAAGTTTGGGCTCTTCAGCACCCCATACTTGTGCATGGGTAGTCGTAGCCATGCCCGTGGCGAGGCCTAAAGGGGGGCGACCGAGAACAAGATACAAGGTGAGAAAAAGCAGTCAAGCCAAAGACCAGAAGACAGAGGACGAGCCGGACCACCGGCAAGATCCTTGCCAGGACGGCTCGCGAGACCCCGGCGAGATCCTTGCCGGGGACGATTTGCAGATCACTCACAAAGGCACCCTTGAGGTTGAGAGCTCTGACACCATCGACAATGCTAAAACCAAGACCCAAGGGCGCGCGCGCGTAGTGGCGTGCAGATCTTTGTGAGGGCCTGAAGACAAGGCTCCGGCAAGATCCTTGCCGGGGACGTCTGCGACGCCCCGGCAGGATCCTTGCCGGGGGCATCGGCAAGACCGCGGAAGACTCCGGCACCCCGTCACCACTCCAGCGCAGTGGCCAGCCTGCCAGCCTGGCAAGCACCTGCGTGGTGACATGCAGATCTTCGTGAAGACCCTGCCACCTCTCTAGCGCAGCAGCTGGCCAGCCAACTTGGCACTGCATGCCTCGTCAGCGTGGACGCGTGTCAAGACAGGGCGAGGCGGCAACGGACGGGACGGGCTCTCCTCTCGTCCCCGATAAAGCTACAGGGCATGTAAGCAATGCATTTATGGCGTTTGTCCTAAGACGCCGGCGATAAACATAGGTACTGTAACAGCTTTACACCTCTTGTATGTCGTTGTGGCAGCCCCTTGGACATATAAAAGGAGGCCCACAGCGTACTGGAGGAGGATTCAAACTTTTGAACCTCTCGGCCCAGCATGCATGCGAGCAGCTAGCCGGAGCTCAAGAACACGAAATACACAATCAAGCAGGACTAGGGTCTTATGCTTCTCAGCGGCCTGAACCTGGATAAAAACCCGTCGTGTTGACCTTTAGATCCGCTCTTTGCACCACTCCTCCCTGCCGAACCGTGGAAGGGATCCCTGTGATCCCATAGGTGTCGACCTTCTCTCTACGCACCGACATCTTTGGCGCGCCAGGTAGGGGGCGTCAAGAGTTCTGCAAACTTGATCTAGTGGTTAGCGTGCCGTCTCCTCCATGGCTCCCAAGAAGGGGACCATGGCAGTCAGTCCGTCTGGAGCTGTGCTACCTATGGGCGGCGTGGCGACCTCCAAGGCATCCCCGCCGGCGTCCGCGATGCGGTCCTCCCAGGTCATGCGCGACAAGCAGCGCCGCGACATTGGTAACCCCGGCCACCGCCGCGGGAAGAGCCACGGCATCGTCCTCGAGATGCACAAGGCCAGCAAGCACTAATGAGCAGCCAAGGCTCTGTATTCCTATTTTCTCTTCTTTCCTTTTCACAAAGGACAGAAGGTTCCCTTGCGCGCAAGTTTGCCGGGGGGTAGAGAGTGTGGACGCCAACAGCTTGCGAAGAAGAATACAGCAGTAAAAAGCTAAGTCATGAGACTTTGAGCAAATTTCTTTTAATATCAGGTTTTATTTTCCACGAATGGTCTTGGTTTTTGTATAAGGAAAACCTGCACACAAAGGAACCTTGTCGGATTTGGTTGCGCCCTTGCTCCGTTTTGAGTCCGCTCAACGGCTCAAGTGGATGCACTCGAAACGGCAAGGTGCCTTGCCGGCAGCGGCACCCCCAGCAGGCTGCTAAGGATCCGTCCTCAAAGCGCTCGTGGCTAGGGTGCGCACACCGGCAGTCCTTTCCCAGTAACGCGTAGGGTGCGTACCATACAAGGAGGAATCATACGAGGGAGATAACATGCATTCAATCCACAAACATAGCAAGTTATATTACAATAATAGTTGCCGCAGCTCTAACTTAAGCGGAATTGTTTTTGGTACGGATCCATGGTGGCAAGGGGAAGTAGAGCGCCTAGTCCCTGTGTTGGCCCTCCACCCTCGTGACGTGGTCGACCAGGCTGACAACGGGCGCGACAAGCTCCTGAAGTGCTGTCCGGTCCGCATCTGCCGGCAAGCTGTCCTGGTTAAGGTCGAGGCCGGGGTTCCTGTACGCCACCTTGGTGAGCACCTTGAGGAGGGCGCCCCAGCAAAGCTTCCAGGACTCATTGGCCAAGTGGGACGCTCGGCAGTCGTGGAGTAGCTTCAAGGCGTCAAGGACGGCCTCGAGGAACATGGTCACCCTGGCGCTCTCAGAAATCCTGTCGTCATGGGAGTACCTGATGCTCAGCAGGCCCATGGTGGATAGCTGTGCGGTGAGCTTCTCTGAGACGTCGACGAGGCATGCGGTCCAGATCTTCATGCCGCTCACAAAGTCTTTGTGCTCGGCGATAGCGCTCGCGAACAACTATTCCCCATCCTCGAGTTTCTTGGTTAGGGTCTTCTCGCGGGCTCTGCTGCTCACGGGGGTCTCCTCCAGGGTGGCCAGCTTCAGCTTCAGGTCGTCGATGGAGTCGTTGGCCTTGGAGAGCAACTTGTTCTTGTCGGATATGGTGACCTGCAAACCCGCAAAGGTGTCGATGGTCTTGTCCCTGTCACTCTTGAGCGTCGCGACCTCTTTTTTGTACTTCTCCAGCTCCGCCCCCAGCTCCTCCACCTTGTCAGCCAGCTCGCTCTTGGGGGCCTCTGCCGCTTCAGCGGCATCGACCGCCTCCTTTAGCTTGCGGTGTGATCCAGGACTAGAGCGGCAAGTGCATCGTTGTGTTTCTGCTCCAGTTCCTGGGTCCCCCGCGCGACAAGCTTCTCGATTTCTCCATCCTTGCCGCAGAGCTTGGTGGCAAGCGCCTCCTCGCGAGCGGCAAGGTCTTCTTCCTGGGCGTCGAGCGAGATGCGGCGCTCCCTCAGCTCACCGTCCTCCTTGGCGATCCGTGCAGCGTCCTCCTCCTGGGCCTTCTCGATATCTGATTGCTTTAGAAGAAGCTCGTTCCACTGCTGACCCAGCTGCTCCTGGCTGGCCTTCAAATCCTATCGGGCCTCCGTGAACCAGACCTGTGTCTGCTCAACGCGCTCCTAGAGACGATTTTCTATCCGCTTGAAGCTTCTTATTGCACCTTCTTACCTTGCTCTTGATGACTTTCTTGAATTTCAACTTGAGAGATGCCTCTATGCCACGTTGAGGTACTTATCTTGTGATGAGCTCCGTCCTTCCCAAGTCTTTCACCTTACTCCACCTCTTAAATCTCGGGACGAGATTTTTTTGTATTGGAGGAGATTTGTAACACCGCGAGAATCATGCTACAGTAATCTCCCCCTAATGGTGGCCATGTCATCGTGATTACTATGTAGCTTGCCACTTGTCCAAAAATCAAAGCCTTTTTCAAGTAACAAAATAAGTCGAATAAATTATTTCTTTGGGCAGTAAAACTAAAATGTTCACCTTATCCTATAATTTTCCCTGAACACTGTCATGTTGAACCAACGTCTTCTGAATTCCCAAAATGCTCATGGGAATTAATTTGGTGCTCCAGCAGCATTTAAATTGGACTTTTCAATTTCTAAAATTGTTTAGGCAATTCCTTTTGACCCCAAACTTTTTGTTCCATCTCAAGGTTTTGTGTTAGTTTTATGTGCCAAGTTTTGTTGAAAACAAAACTCATTTTGGTTCTGAAAGAAAAATGCAAAACAGAGCAAATAAAAGAAAGAAATAGGAAAAAGAAAAGGGAAAAGGCAGAGGAGAGAGAGAAGCCCCTGGCCTTCCCTTGGGCCTCGGCCCATCCCAGCAGGCCGGCCCACTCCCCCTCACCGGTTGCCTTCTGTTCCTACGACCGAACGGGACAGAGCGCGCCCGTCGCCGTCCAACCACCTCGCCAGTGACGCCCGACGAGAGGATAAAGCCCCGAACGCCTCGAGTCCTCCCCCTCACCTACCGCCACTCCCGCTACTCCATCCCCCTGGCTCTCCCTCGCCCCCTCTCCTCTCTCTCCCTCTGGCCTCGCCCCTTCTCTAGACCCACCTCGCCCCGACGCACTGTCGCCGCCGCGTTGCTGCGCCACCGCGGCCACCGTGCCCTCCTCGCCGCCCGATGTGTCCACGAGCCCCATGACCGTCTTCTGCTTCGTCTGCACCAACGACCTCAAGGCGGGAGCCACCCCAGCGCCGGATCCCCTTCTTCTTCCTCCTCGACGGCCACCACACGACCTCGTGGCCGATCTGCTTCACCGGACCTCCCCGAGCCCTCTGCCTAGACACCACGCTCCCGCGGTGAGCTCCTGCGCCGAACTCGCCGTCCCCTGCCCTCTCTAGCCGCCCGTAGCCACTACCCCGATGAAGCCCGAACCACCGCCGCCTCGTTTGGTCGCCGGCGCGTCTCTGGTGACCTTTTGGACAAGGGCCTGTGTCCGTTGTCCTCGCGCGCGCGTAGAGCACGCCTGAAGCTTTAGTTTGAACTACTGCGGGCTGCATCGCCGTTTGCATCGTCGCCCGAAAACTCGCCACCGCGGACCTCGTCGCCGTCCATGATTCTGGTTGCCCCCGCACCAACCGATGCCACAGATCGACGTGGCGCATTCTGCCCATTCGAACGCGACAAGAATGCGCAAAACGGGGCACTACAGCGTGATTCCGGCGCTCGCCGGCATTCAGCCGCTCGCGCAGGCCCGCCGGAGCAACTCCGGTGGCGCCGCTGACCTGGCACCGCGGGCCCCGCCTATGTGCCACTACCTGCGGGCCCCGGGGCCCCAGTTGACCATTTAACAAGGGTCAACGCTGATTGGGCAGGCCCTGTGTCTATGACACGTGGGTCTCGCCTAAATAAACGAAATTTAATTAAAAAGAAAATAGGTTAATTAGTTAATTAGCTAATTAAAACACTAATTAACCACTGACTAGTAGGGCCCACCATCTAATTAAGTAGTTAGATTAATTTTAACTCCGTTTAGTACTAACAGAGGCTGACATGTGGGTCCCGGTGACCCCACATGTCAGGTTTGATGTGACGCCCGGATAATTATGCTACAGTAAACCTACGCTAATGATGCCACGTCACCTCTGTTAGAGTTGATAATCTCGCGTTAGTTCAAAACTGGATCAAAATTCAAATTCAAAATATGGCAAACAACAAAAGTTTCCAAATATTAAAACTAAAATGTTGGGGTGTTGCCAAATAATGCATAGGTAATTATTGTGGAGAAACCACACCTTTATAAAATGTTTAAATAATATCAAATGGTAATAAAACAGTAGCAAAACTATTATTTAAATACTTTAAATACTCAACAATTACAAAATATTTTATTTTAGGTGCCAAGTTAATTGTGGCAGTGGACTAATTATTAATACTAAATTAGGTGCTCATTTGGCATTTTACAAAACTAAAAAAATGTAACTAAAATAAAACAGAAAAGAAATAAGATACAAAAAAACAAAAGGAAACTAAAATACAATAAAAGTAAACGTTAAAAAAAAGGAAGAGAAAAGCCCCTCCCCTCCCCTGGGCCACTTGGCCCAGTTGGCCTGCTGGCCCAGCAGGCCACCTCCATCCCTCCTGCTACCTCGCTACAGTGAGGGCAGGGGGCGTGCAGGCCATCCGTCGGCCGACCGACGCCGTGGAGGCCATCTGCCGGCTCCCCCTCACCTACAAGACCACGGCGCCCCTCCCCCTCGAACCCTAGGACGCCCCTGCCTCTTCCCCCTTCCTCCTCGCGCCGCGCCTCGCTCTCCCTCGACGCGCCCGCTCGCCCGAGCTCGCGTACGCCATGGCCGTCGACGCCATCACGGCCACCGTGCTCCCCGCACCGTACGAATTTGTCTTGAAGCATCCTCGTCGTCGTCTCCTTCGTCCCCGACCATTGAATCAAGTTGGGAGGGCCTGTACGCTCGCCATCAAGCTCGAGTCATTCGCGTACATCGCCGGCCGCCGTCGCCGATTGCCTCGTCTCCGGTCCACCTCAGGCCTCCTCGTCACTTCCGTTGGAACCGTGGTGAGCTCTTCTTCCAAAACCCCCTCTCCCCCTGTCGATTTCGTCGCCGTAGACGCCGTCCCCGAGTTCGTCTGAACCCCCCGCGTACGCGTACATGCGTGCTGGAGCCGCCACTGCTACGGTCTGCTCACTGCTGCTCCCTGGCCGCGCCTTGGGCCTTGCCCCGCGCCCGTCTGCGCGTGTGGCCGCCGCGCCCCGGCCGTATGCGCACGTCGCCCGCTGTTCCCGCGCTTGTCGCTACTGCTCTCTGCTCCTTGCTGCCGCTGCTCTATGCTGTTGCTGCTGCCGGCGCCCGTGCGCCGTTAGCCGCTGTGCCTGACCGCCGTGGCCTCCCTTGTCCGTCCGCGCGCGTGCCCACTCCCGCAGCTGCCCGCCCGCGCTTGCGGCCGCTCATGCCGCTGCGTTTCGCTGCTTTGCTGCCACTGCTACAGTAACTGAATGTTACTGTAGCGCTGGCTAGCTTTTGCTATTTCTACCTTCTTAGCTCCCTGGATGGCAACAAAACTATGGTCAAACAAAGTCTAACTTCATTGAAATTAATTTGTGTTGGGAGTACACATGACAACCTCCAAATTATTCCATTGGACCAAATTCAAATACGGCATGGATTAATTCCTATAAAAATGACAAAAGTCTATGTTCTGTTAAGAGAGAAAACTGAAAAACAGATTTACTGTCTTAACTACTTCAGAGCTGTAAATGGACCTGTTACAGAAGCTGTTCAGGCTATCTAATGGCATGGCCTTGTAGTGCTGTTGATATAGAGTAAAACACTTATATGTAGTGTCTTCATTAGATCTACATAACGTTAGTTATAGCCTTCGGAAAACAGCCAAGTGAAGTTTAAAAAAAAACTGAACAATTCTCAGACTTAGCCAATTTTCAGGAATTCCATAATATTGTTTAAACTTCGAAAAATCATAGAAAATAAACCGTAGCTCGGATGAAAAAACTTTGTACATGAAAGTTGCTCAAAACGACGAGACGAATCCGGATACGCAGCCTGTTCGTCCGCCACACCTCCCTAGCATAGCAAGCACGCAACTTTCCACTCCGGTTCATCTGTCCGAAAACGCGAAACCCCGGGAATACCTTGCCGGATGTTTCCTGTAACACCCCGCATGTAACTTGCCATATTTGTCACTCCGACTCTTGCCATTTCGGCTATGTGATATGTTTTTCCCTCCGTTGTCGGGTTTTTCTTTCGTTTTGTATTTTGTCATGTCATGCTTTTTCATATCATGTCATCATGTGCATTGCATTCGCATACGTGTTCGTCTCATGCATCCGAGCATTTTCCCCGTTGTCCGTTTTCCAATCCGGCGCTCCTATCTCCTCCGGTGCACCCCTCTTGTTTTCTTTCGTGTGCGTGTGTCAAACTTTCTCGGAATGGACCGAGGCTTGTCAAGTGGTCTTAATATACCACCCGGAGACTACCGGTCAAGTTTCGTTCCATTCGGAGGTCGTTTGGTACTCCAACGGTTAACCGGGCATCCGCAAAGTCCATTTGAGTGTCCAGCAAAACCCCCCTCCAAAACCAGCCCAAAGCCCACCAAACTCTCTTCCATGCTCTAGGTCGTTCGATCACGATCGTGTGGGCGAAAACCGCACCTCATTTGGAGTCTCCTAGCTCCCTCTACCTATTTATAAGTGGGCATCCCGAAAATAAAATCGCAGTCTCCCGTAACCCTAAATCGCCTCTCCGCGGGCGGACGTGTCCAGCCGCCGTCGGACAAACGCGCCGCCGCTCCCGGCCAGTGGCGTCGCGCCACGTCACCCCGCCGCCGATCCCGTCGCGCCAGGCCCGCCGGGCCCGGATCGGGCCCG